>NC_030684.2:56714642-57017142 GCF_000004195.4 Xenopus tropicalis
TTGTTGGAGTTTTAGAAAGAAAACTAAACAATAGGGTTTTTTTGTAAATCATTGTTCCTTGCTACATATCTTATAAAAATGTAAAGGAGGCATGTAGCTTTCCTAACACTGGTCCATCTGGGAAACATACTCCTGCAAAGAAAACATTGTAAATTTCATTAGTGATGAAAGACAATGCTCTTGTGAGAATGCTCTATTCATCTAATCTTTATCTTATATAGTAGGATTACTGTGCAATTGTTGCTCTTGATGATATTACAATGTAATAGAATATCAGAAGGATAGATATATTTAGGCCTTTTTGATCGTATCAGCCCAATTTGGCCCAGTTCATGGGTGGCCAGATCCATTTGTTTGGTGACCTCACTGAATGAGCGGATCTGGCAGTGTATGGCAAGCTTAATGCTTCCAGCAATGATCAGTTGAACAAATGTCAGGGAACCGGATGTACCCCAAAAAAAGCAGATTGATTTACATTAGGTGAACACAGGGGAAACCTTTATTAATCACTCTTACTTTAAACCAGCCCCAATGGTGGTAAACTACAGGGTGCATTCACTTACCTAGAAGCAGTGTGCAATTTTGAGCACAATCACCATGATTTTTTTCCAACAATGCACTGTTTTTTTCTCAGAATTTCCATGTCATTTTGGATACAAAATGACATATCTTGATGCAGTTGCACTGTGATTGGGCAGTTGTGCCCAATTTGCCAAAATAGATGCAAGTCTGCTTGCTTGCTGCATCATGTTTGGCTTGCGAATGATGTCTGTGTCTGATTCTTTGGGTTCAAGTGTGCTGTGCCTATTAAGGCAGGGTGCTGATGGAACCATGGAGCTACCACCTGGTCAGGAGGTGGCAGTAACTGCAGGGTTTTCCTGCATCAATAGATGAAGAAGAGCCTGAATTGAAATGGAAAGTAAGAAAGGAAGAACTGAGGGTGCCAAGCGCAGCTATAGGGATGTGCAAAGAGAGCATTTTGATGCAAGTAACTTTAATGAAAGTGATTTTAGGTGCAACAAAGAGCAAGTTGCCCACTGCACCAATACATGTAAATGAGCTTATCTGACTCCTAGCATGAAGTAAAACTGTTATGGAAAGTGTAAGTTAATTCTGTTTAAAAATAGTTCCAGCAATTCATTTCTCTAGATTGTATAAAATACAAAGGATTTGAACAGACTCTAAAGTCTTTCCACCTCTAATACATTTAAGGCTATGTCAAAGGCAAAGGCACATTGTTTGAGGCTTATTATAGAGTGTGATGCGTTTAAAAGGCTACAATTTGTTTGGTACATAGAGCTTTTAAACTAAAAGTTAAAAAATGAAAAATGAAAAAAATAAATCAATAAAAACACAGATAAGTGTGTTTGTAGTATACTGATTTCCAAAGACATGCAACAGTACTAACAGTGAATAAATGTTCTTGTGAAAACACATTTACATTTAACAAATGCGTATCTTACATTATTATATCAGTAATAAATCTCATACACATATACGGCATTGGTAATCTCATAACCAATGAATCCTTGCACATCTTATCAGGATATATAGGCAGGTGTAGGTATGAGGACATGTAGGCACGTAAATGTTTTGGGACATGTAGGCCATGCATCATAATCTTAAACTGCTCCTTCTAGAGCCACTGTTACTAGTGATGAGCATATTTTTTAGGCAGGCATGGATTAGCTGCGAAATTCTGCATATCGCCATTGGAATTTTTTTTTCCGCAAAACTGCTGCAAAATGTTGCAGTGACAAAAAATCTCCGAGTTAAGAAAAAAGTTGCGCCCTGAAAAAAGTCTCGGCCCTGTCAAATAAGTCATGGTTGCAACAAAAAAAGTTGCGCGCATCAAAAAACTTGGGTGGTAGCTGCATTTTGCAAATTTTTCAGTAGTTTCGTTAATGTTTGGCAAAGTGAAACAGGACAGGTTCACTCATCACTAGTGATGAGCAAAATGTTTGCGCAAAGGATGGATTCGCAGCGAATTGACAAATTGCTTTGCAAAACTTCTGCGAAGTTTGCCGCAGAAAAATTAGTTGTGCGTCCAAAAAAAAAAAAAATTGGGCACAGTCACATCAAAATGGGCACGGTCGCATCTAAAGGGGAGCTGTCACAGAAAAATAGGTACGGTCGCATCAAAAAAAAATGCGGACAACAAAAAAAGATGTGAATCGTTTTCTGAAAATGGTTTGCGACATTTCTGCGAAAATTGGGTGTGGTCACGGCAAAATAGGCACGGTCACAGCAAAAATGCGCAGGTGACAAACAAAAAGATGCGAGCGACAAAAAAACTTGCGCAATAAACGCATTTTGCAGATTGTTTCGCAAATTTTCTTGATGTTTCACAAATATTTTGGAGAAGAGAAATGAGACAGATTTGCTCATCACTACTCATCACTAGCAATGGCCCACTCTCTGGTCAAGTCCCCAAATAAGCATATATTACCCCAGTGTTATTTGGCCAATTATGCGTGTGCTGTTTCTGTATTTCAAAATACTTACCAGTACACCCTGGCCTTTCGTTGAGATTTCTGCCCAGCCCCCCAGTACACGATAAGGCAGTGCTGTCCAACTGGCGGCCCGCGACCCCCCTCTGTGTGGCCCCCCACCTGTCTGGCTGCTTTGATGGCTTACCTTTGTGTAAATTTTAAATAGTATCAGTACTGAGATTAACTGCCCCCCTGCATGGTTCTCACCTCAGATTCAGGCTGTAATCCCATTGTATTGTTTAAACATGTAATCCCCTGTGTTCACACCTTTTAGTTTCTGCATTGTTCACCCCCTGCAGTGACTTCAGGCTCAGGCTGTAATCACCCACATTGTTCAACTGTTCACACCTCAGACATTGTATGTAGTGCCTGGACTATGCTGCCTGTGTATATGGCACACACACAGACAGCATAGGGGAGGCAAAGTATGGCACATAGGCAGTATAGGGCAGGGAAGGGACACAGTCAGCATAGGGTAGGCAGACTATGGCACACACAGGCAGCATAGGGCAGGTAGAGTATGGCACACATAGGCAGCATAAGGGAGGCAGAGTGCTGCCTGTGTGTGCCATACTCTGCCTGCCCTATGCTGCCTGTGAGAGGTGAACCTGGCAGGGGTGTGTTCTGGGAGTTTGTTAGTAGTTGGAAACAGCCATTAAATGGTCCCTAAGGTGTGTAGTTATGTTGCTGGGGGTTGCTTTGCTATCCACAGGGGAGGAGGAGGCATTTGGATTTAAGGGTGTGTCTTAATATGACATAATATAATTCTTTCATATATGAATAACTGTTGTTATCCCCGCAGTGAGGACCAAGCATTTGGGTTTTTGCTGCACTACCACCATTGTGATAAAATGGGTGTGGTTTGAAGTGGGTGTGGTCCAAAAAAGGGGAGTGGCCAGAACTGGCTTCCATTAGCGGCCCTCCACCATGTATGCTAGAGAAATTCCGGCCCTCTGCACCGCAGAAGTTGGACAGCACTGCGATAAGGGATCAGCAGCTGCCATACTTGATTTTGTAAGACAAGCATTTTTACATTAATACATTTGTGTACAAAATTAACTTACTTGTCACATTGTGCCGATACTTTTTTTGCCTTACTTTTTGTGCTACATATCTGAGATGCATGATTTTTGGGCAACAGGAGTTTCTGGATATCTGTAATAGTAAATGCATTTAAAGGAAAAGTTACAATCATTTTGGCCCCAGTGATTGAGTGAAGACAAATGTAAAAAAGAGTTCTAGAATTATCATTTAGATTTCATAAGACAGCAAGAGAGCTGGTTAAATCTGCAGTGCCTGTAGTTTGGTTCCTGACCATATCACCTTTTTGCTGTAGCTGGCTGACATTAGCTGGGGTCAGAATATGATGTGCATAATTATGTGCTGTCTTACGTTTGAAATTCAAAAAATGAGCATAGTTCATTGACCACTGATTCCCTTACATGTGACTTGCAGTAGAATGCTGTGTTGTTCTATTACGTTCAGACGCACGGGACCAAAGGAGCAGACAGGAATAAAGAAATGGCTTAATAATTGTACAGAAACTATCAGACAGTGACCTAAACATAAACTTTTAGCTTAATATGCTTATATGAGATAATTAAAGTGAAATTTATTCAAATCTGGTGAAACCCAATTATTTCTTTATTGTTTGCATTCTTTCAATATTTAAAATATATCTATACTGTCCTTTCAGTTTAAAACTTAATTAGACATCAAGTACATAGTGACATTGCCAAGAGTACAAAGAATAAACTTACGGGAAAATGCTCTTTACTTTGGGTGACTGACAAATCCAGCTGAAAATCTTATTGACATTAATATATTCTGTAAAATTCTAAGAATTGTACTATAATAATTCTAATCTTGTAGTTGATGGATACTATATTAAATTAGTTCCCTAAAAGAAAAGTAATACAGTAATTCTATTGTATTTATGCATATTTGTCTGTGTGTGTCTGGAACATTTCGCTTTAGTCTTTCTGATTACACTATGTTGCTATTAGTGGCATCACTAACATACAGTATATTTTGTACATAAGTAAGTCAAATTATCACAACAAGCAGCTATATTGCATATTGAATGCATTATCAGCTCGTAGACAGCATGGTGACTGAGTCTGGTCTTAGAGCTAAGGGTGATCAGATCAGGGACATGTCTAATAAATGCATGTTACAGGCCAGCACTGATTGCATTTTAAACTGCAATCAGTTCAGCGCTGCATACTGGATTTTCTAGACGTGTACCTAAATTTTCACCTGATCTGGTCACCATAACATAGTTGTCATTTTCATTTTCTCTTTCATGTGTATGTATGTCTGTATGTTTATTTATGTTTTTATAAGCAATCATAAAACCCTGTGTGAGTTTGCTAACTCACACATAATTTTCAAGTGGGCACTTTTGGACGCCTGAAGGCTCAAACTTTGTAATAAACAAATGTCAATATATACAGTTGCAAATAGCCAGATAAAAAAAAAACAAAAAAACAGATAGCTTGAACCTTGATACTCATTTGTCACCTCGTAAATGGATAAGACTTGAAGGAACTCCGTGCAAAATGTACAAAATCTAGATAACTTGGTTCAGCCTTTCCAGCACTAACGGTGCCAGATTACAGGATCCACATGATAAAGATATTGTGCTTCTCCCCCTTTGACATATGCAAACTTGCCTACCCTGGCAAAAAAGCTGTTTCCTAATCATCAACATATTCACAAGCATCACTACCCCATTAATATCCCTGATGGTGAGACAAAAGCCCTTGAAAGCTAACCGAGCTGCCTATCACCTTTTAGTATTATTTTTGCAAACTGACCCTGGAACTGGCTACACCTACAGGCCAACCAGCACCCACTGGGCCTTGCCAAGGAAAACATCTTACTTTCTGGCTACTAATGTTTCCATCTATGATTTTATGTCAGGTCAGAGGGGCCTCCCCTGTCCCACTGTCTTCCACAAGACCAGGCCCAACATTAGGATATGGTGTTTTCTTTGTGAATAAACATTAAAATTACACCTAATCTGGGAGGCCCATTTATCAATATTCTCATTTTCCCACATATAAACTAATTTTCTCCAAAACTATGAATGCCATAGATGGCATTGTGTCTCACAAATGGATGCATCAAATAAACCCAAAAACCTCTAAACCACAAAGCAAAGAAAGATTGACCAGTTGAAAAAGACAGCTACCATTGACTTCTACATGACCTTGGCAGCCTTTAGATGGTGTTTTTTTATTGAAAAAAAAAACATGTAATATAATATATATACCTATAATATAAAAATACAAATCATTAAAAACAAATTGGAAATTGATTGTTAGTAAATGCCCCTAATAATGTATGAATAGCCCTTCTTGACATGACATTGTGCTGAAAACATAGTGAAAACACTATTATGCTTAAATTATTATTTTAAGTGTGAGTGTGTGTTAATTCACTCTTTACAAAGTTATTGAACGTTACAGTATGTGTATCATAAGAATTAAAAAAAAATGCCGAATAAAGACAGCTGTCATACAGGTTATGAAGGAAGCTAGTGCCCACAGTTGCCTCTAATAACTGGAGGCCATGTGTGCAAAAGTATATTTGTGTAAGAGGGGATACTGTACCTCTGCTTAAAGAAGAAAAAAAAAAGAATTTGTTACATCTTTTTCATGGTGCAAAACTGGGGCATTTAGTTATAGGCTTCTAAGTATCCCAGTTTGACACAGAACACTTAAGGTCCAGTGACTTTTCATGTAGCTGAAGGTCTGAGGCATATGCTCCTTGACCCAATGTTCCATGTGGTCAGTTTACTCTAAAAGAGTCAGTCTTCATGTCTGCATAGGCAGAAAAACAACCATCAGTGTTTTGCACAGAAGCAACTAGTACTTTTCACAAAATGGCAGATGCTACTGTCATTACATAATATTTCATTCCACAATGGTCATGATGAGAAACTGCATATGAACAACAGAACTTACAAAAATTAAAATTGACAGTATGTCTTTTAATCCAAAGCATTCCACCATAAATGACCCAGTTAAGTTTGTTCCGGTGACATTACTTTTTACTGTGCTTGCTTGTTTTATAATCTCCTAAACAGTGTAATTAAGTCAACAGTAGCATTAATTGCTCAGCTGGAAAGTTAATGCTCATGAATCTTAAATTCTTACATGATTTAAGTTCACAGACTTGAACACTTACTTTTATAATGCTACCAAATTGTAGTCAGACTAATTAGACACTTAGAAAAATGTTTTCTCTAACACAAAACATTTGCTTTAATAAACGATAACATTTTAATGGGATCATTATAAAACATGAATGGCCACAATTTAGTTGAATACGCATGCAGCTTATTGAGGGCTGGCCCATTATCCTTGATACTGACATGCATTCTCAAGTTAATCTCTGTCAGAAAGAAATGGGAAAACCTTTTAATAGTCTCTTTTCTGAATTTTCAACAAAACATTAACTTAGTGAAGGGCCAAACAACTCTGACTCTGGAATTTGATCACAGGGGTAACAATTAAGTTGCATTATAGTCTCTCTTTATTGGTAGCTGAACAGCCCTGTTCCAAATGAATATAATTTCAAAGTAGTTATACAGTATGCACATAGAATGCATACAGTATGTATATGCACTATAAGGCCATACAGCTGTTTGTCAAATAGTTTTTCTGGGACCACATTAAACTATATTTTGGAACATTGTTGGGTATGTTTGCTTCTATTCAGGCTTCTATTCAAGATTTTGATTGGGCGCCATCGGGCGCCACTGGTCTCAAATTTATGACAAGTACATTAGGTGATTACACACATCACAAATACAAAATATACACAGACACAATAGGTGAAAAGGGATTTTCTTAGAGTTTACAATATACATTTTACACTTATAATAAAGCAATTTTTCTCCAGTCATAGCCTTCATATTTTGTACTGCAATGGCCAAAAACTCATAAACTTGATAAACATGTTTTATAAACCAAATTAAAATGTGCTATCTCAGTCTCATAATATTGTTCATAGTGGTAAGGAACAAGTTAAAATCACACCTAAGTAGCTTTCTGCTCATTATGACATATTTGTTCCTTTATGGTTATGAATGCACAAGCTGTACAGTGTTAGTCCTACAGGATTTTCTATCTTGTGTTTTGAAGAATCAGATTGATGATAAAAGCTCAGATCTGACAGGCACAGATTAGGCTCTAATTAAATGGACACCAACATACTATTGATCGTTAGTCTTTCCTAAGGCTAAATTGTACAGTAGATAGAAAAATGAAAAAAAAAGACAGGGGCACCACACTGGCATCATTTAACTAAAATAATAATATACATAGATAACAGACTTAGGCTAGTGTATCAAGAGGAAAAATTAGGACTACAGAGACAACACCAAACCACTGTACACCCATCCCTCTGGCATTCTAAGTATTCAGATTTTTAAGCCTCCTCAGTGTACATTGGCAGAAATATTAAGTGATTCCTAATATTAAAGTTAGGAAGGTTAACCCTATGGGCAAACAAGCTCAACCTTATGCGAAACAGTCTAGCTTTTCCCTTGTTTCTATTGCTGTAACAGTATCTGAAGATAGCTAAAGAGAGACATATTATTTTATTAGGCAGTCACATGTGTTTATCTGGGGTGGTTTATAGCACAGGGCAGTCATGTAGGTCTAGGTTCTAGAGATGGAGGGTTTAAATCAATTTTCAATTAGTTTTTCTCAAGTAGAACAAATGGCAAGAGTTAATTTCATTTAATCTTTATTTAAGAAATACAATTTTAAATCTACTTTAGTAGATTTAAAATAATGATGGGGTTCCTTCTACAGCAGCATTGACATGGGTAGCACAATTCAACCTAACTAAAGCTTTTGCTAGAGGAATTGTTCCCAACCACACTAGGTCCCATTTCCCTTTAGAAAAGAGAATAACATACTAAATTGCAATAGTGGTTAAACTTTTAACAGGCTATCTGCCAGAGGAATGCTTGCCACTATTACACATCACACACCACCCTTGGGTGCTGCCTGTCATGCCAGCCACTCAACCTAATGGGACAGCTTGGCATGTAAAAAGAGGCACTTCATCTTCTGGCTAATCTGCTGTAAATAACCCCCAGGCCTAGGCCCCCAGGCAAGCATTCCCTGTGCAACATAACATAACTATGCCCAACTGACCCTTATTAATTACAAATCCCAGTTACTGGGGGAAAAGGATGTTTTGAAAGTTTATTGCTGAATGGTGCTGGACCACATCACTTCTTGTGGTAATTCTAGCTCTGCTACTCCTCGTATCCATGGATGTACAGGTCAAGGTGTCCCTTTCCTAAGCCACAAAAAATCCACCCACCCCACACATTCCGCTGCCAACATAGAGAGCTCCCTTCTTAAAAGTTACCTACTAAAGAGAAAATCATAGGTCCATTAAGTTTAAACTTTTCAAAATGAAGCCTTTTCCTGATATTGTTTTAGACCAGCAGATCTAAACCTGTGGGTCCCGACCCCTTTGGGGGTCGAACGACCCTTTCACAGGGGTTGCCTAAGACCATTGGAAAACACATATTTACGATGGTTTTAGGAATAATTTTATGGTTGGGCGTCACCACAACAAGAGGAACTGTATTAAAGGGTCACAGCATTAGGAAGGTAATGCCTCTCATTAATATTACATACAGTATAACTTCAAATCACCTTATATAGAAAACAAAGTTAATTGTTTCTCACCTGTACTCCAAAAGGTCTTCTGCAAACACACTTTTTTGGTGTCACCATGGCCCACATAGTTCAACCAAGATTTTACAGGTCATTTCACATTCTAAATATCCCCAACAAACTGTGTGTCAGACCAGAGTTGCCATTGTGTTGCTGGATCTGATAAATACATCTGTTATTACAACTATTATTGTTTCAACAAAGAATTTGTTAAAAAAAAAAAAGTAAATAAAACTCTAGCTTGCAGGCAAAGTATGTGGGTTGGAGCTTATTCCACAGCCATATTCTTTTATTCAAATTTAATGGTGTATGTGAAAAGAAGGAAGGTGTGTCAGCACACAATCCACTAGAAACCTGCTTTAAATTGTTTATGTTGTGAATTACTATAGCATCTCATATTTTATATACTTCATTGTGGCTGCTTGCGATCCAGCTCCATGTATCTATTACCCTTCTATCATTGCAAGTTGTTCATGTCCCCTACTGCCCTCACCCTAGAACAGCGGTTCTCAACCTGGGGGCCGCGCCATTAGGAAGGTTGAGAAGCACTTCTTTAGCCCTTCAGATGTCCAGATTATAAGAGAAAGGTAGAGGTGACATGATGTTCAGTTAGAGAGAGGGAAAATTAAAGGCAGCATAAGAAAACATTTTGAAGGCAGAATACCTATCTCTTTATGAGTGGTCTAATGCCTTTTAAATGCCTTTTCAAGAAATGTAACTATACATGAATATGCCAGCCCAGTAAGAATATGACCAGAGGAAAATAGTTAGCTTGATACTGTAGTTCTAATTAAAAACCTCTGTTCTTGGAAATATAAAAATGCATGCATTTTCCCATAATGAATTATGAATAAAAAAGGGGGCCAGAGAAATCATATGGCTGTAGAAATAACATGGTTACAGTAATTATTATAAATACCACAAGTATACAGGATTTTAAAGCTGAAAGTAAAGCAATGTCGTAGAAATAAAATACATTTCAAGCAGTTTGGTGATGCAATATGGGTTATTCTAACTGCCTGCAAATAATTGGCTGTGAACACACTGTGATTCTGTGCATAGAGCAAGGATTATATTAATAGTGGTAGCTGCATTTAGATAGGGCATTAATGTCTTACTTCACATCATAGATGGTTTGCAATGCCTCATTTACAATTGCAACAGTACACTTGCATCGCTTTATATATATATATAAATATATATCTTATGAAGGAGTGCTGGTCCTTGTTGAAATGTTATATATTTATCGATTTTTAAAAACTCTGTTCTGTTTTCAACCAGGGATTATCAAGGATTATTATCTGCATGACCAAATGTCAATGCTGACATCCATCAACATACACAGACCTACAACCTACTCCAACAATTAACATGAATTGCTATCAAAATGTGATAGAATAAAGTTTCTATATACAGTGGTATCTATCTATCTGTCTATCTATCTATCTATCTATCTATCTATCTATCCGAGGTATAGGAACTGTGTAGAGTCCCCTTCACCTAAGATGTATGTAGTTCACACATTGGCATCCACTCCCTTTCTATCTTGGGGGTGGGTACCATTAAATTAGGAACATACACCTTCCCTAAGAATATTTGCAATGAATAAAATAAGAAACATAAAAATGTTATTAAATCATGTTCCTCCATGTAACTAAATGGGAAACAATACACACCTGTTTATAAATAAGCAGACAACTTCATTGATATTCGCTGGTGTTGACTGTTAATCCATTACAGCTGCATTTAGTTACAGTAGAAACAGCACCTTCAAACATTATTTGCGACAAATAGTCAAAAAATACCATTATATTTATTTAATGGGAATCGCTACTGGTAAAAATGTGTACTCACATAATCATGTGAAATCCTCTGAGGAGCTATTTTCATCTGATTAAGTGAATAACAGTTACCTCCAATACAAAGGTCTTTTCTGATGTTTTGTCCCCTATGAAGACAATTTAGCATGGGCAACAAAATGTCCCATCTGCTATAACCTTAAGTTGTGGGATTTGTATGGGATCTAAGCAGTGTTTGTTTAACTATACTTTACTCAGCTGTTACAGCATATTTTAATATTTTACCAAAGGTTAAAATATGCTGGAAGCCATAGTCCATGAAACATCAGTGCTGAATTCTTAGAGTAATATTGCTCTGTAAAACTTTCCCCTAGAGCCAGTGGCTACATTGAAATCAGAAGAGGATCCCACCTGATCTGTGTAAATCTGTCTCCATGCTCTGCAACTGAAGCTGGAAGCATAAAACATGGTTTCCTAGCAAGGAACATGTATGCCCTCTCTGCTCGTGTTTCATCCTATTATAATATAATGAAGCTAAAATTGTCACAGGTAGCAAAATCTCCGTAGGTAAAACAACAGCAAGATGACTAAAAGTGCTGAGAAGCAGCATTTTCATTGACAAATCTGTAATTAAGCTGCTGGTCAACTGTTTTGGAGAACCAGGGGGCAAAGAGGGACATTTTAATGAGGGTTTAGATATACATTTTAAACTTAAGGGGTCAGTATGGTAAATATCGAGTCCTCAGCTAATAAATAGATGTTAAGTAAACAACTTTCTACAGAGTCACAGTCAGTTTGTGGGCTAACTGATAGTTTTTATTCATTCTACCACAATAAAAATATGACATTGCAAGCCTTTTACTTCTCATGTGTTATGCATTTCCTTTGTATACAGTCTCCTTACTCCATCCCAGTAATAACAAAATATACTTATTGCCCATATTCATACTATTAACACATACTAATAGTATAAACACAGATGACCCAGTTCTTTTGCTTAAAATACTTTATTTACTTAGGATTTGACATAAAGATTATTTTCACATTTCAGTCTCTCTATCTTTCTTTATGTGTAGATTCCCCTAAGGGCTGCCGCGGCACTGTTGGATAACTCATTAGGGTAAAATTGAAATATACAGTATATAATACCTTCCTTGAAGAGGCAGCATGCACCTGTGTTCAGCATGAGTCCAAACCTTACATATTTATTTATTAGGCTACGATACAGGTGGCAGTTGTTGGCTGGAATTGTCCATTTATAAAGACCTCATTATCTCTTTTTAAAGGGAAACTATTGCAACTATTACTGTAAGCTTGGTCTTCTATACTATATTGTTTCTGAAATAATCAAGTTACTCTTCACTATCCCAATCAGCAACCTGTCTTTTTTCATTCTCTCTTCATGCAGAAGTTGGGGTGAGATTTTGATTGACAGGTAGGTCTAATACATCTGTTGGGGGGCTCCCTTTCCTAATGCAAATTACCAACCCCTGCACAAACAAAATAACTGACTGACTTTGCACAAATCCTGCCTGTAGAGAAAGAGGATTTCAGCCAAAGCTGGTTATTTTAAAATAGTGAGCTCTAAATACCTTTTCCAGGCAAAGGATGCATTCCGCCCAAAGGATGTATTAGACCTAACTGTCAATCAAAACCTGACTCCACCTACTGCATGAATAGAGTATGAATAGATGCTGAGAGGGGACGAGTGAAGAGTAAATTGGTTATTTCAAAAACAGGACAGAATTTTTAATTGATAGAAAGTTTCTTATTTCAGTCAGATGAAACCTATATTAAATTTTCATGACAGATCCCCTTTAAGACTTTTAGGATGTAAGAGTAAAAACAAAACAACAATGCTTTAGTTATTTGTCAATAAACACATACATCATATAAATATTTTCAGGCAGAGAACATTTTCAGTATAAGCCCCTTTTCTTGGCTCATATTAAAGCACAGAATATTGATTAACCAATTTGGTTTGAAAAATGGTCAGTTTGGCTGCAATCCTAGATCTAAGTGAAAGCATAACCAGCACTACACTATGGGTGGCTTTTATCTTAATCACTTTGATTCAATATATGCAACATTCATGTCCCATAATATGTTCTTACTCTTCTATGCTGAAATGCTTTTCATGCTGCTTTGACTAGTGTTTTTTTAAAAGCTGCATTGAGATTTTGTCTACTTTAGAGAATTGGAATACAGTTCAGTATTCTTCCCCTTCCTTGCATGGTCCTTAATTGATAAAATGTTCTCTTCATGAAGTTCCTATGAAAAAAACATAAAGGTTAGGGTGAAAAAGGGCAGGAGGATCTGAAAATCCCTTCTTTATGAAATAAATGCAATAATAAGCCTTGTAAATATAGAAGGCATTCACATGTCTCACACTGCCTTAAAACCTGTCACATAAGGCAACCCCAAATCTAGAGATTTCCACTGGGGAGCAAAACATAACACTCTGAGAAGGAACTACTGTAGTAAGCACAGCACTACTTGTAGAACTATAGCATTGTGAGGAAAAGTCATAATCAGGAACAGAGTAAAAACAAGGAGATAAATACAAGGGACAGGACCAGGGAAGATGTTGGGAGAAGGGTTTGGGAAACAGGAAGCAGAGCACCCAGGCACAAGCAGATTTGATCAACACAGGGCAGTGAGTAGGGTTGCTACCTTACCCCTTCAATACTGGCCAAATATTGAATTCTCATGCATGGCTAGTTAGAAATTCATTTAGATGCATGCTGCATGGCTGCATATACAACCATTCAGTCTGCAGCATGTTTTTAAATGAATGGATAATAAGCCATTCAGGATCTGAATTCAATATGTGGCTGGTTATGAAGGGGTGAGGTGGCTGTCCTAGCAGTGAATGAGCTCAGGGCTGGGAATTATATAGGGGGCTTATAGTAAACTCAGACCTCCTGTGGTCTGATTAACAACAGCTGGATGTTATGAATGTAGCCCTTACTTTCATAACAGACAACACTTGCTTCATTCCTAAAATGCACAAAAGATTGTAACAGTAAAAATGATGTTTATTAGAGTCTTTTTGTGGCATAGATCACAGAACCTATGGTGCTGACACTCAAGGGCTAGGGTGACAATGACATTGAGTCTCATTTTTACAATACTGATGTACTGTGGTTTCACTCAAGCTAAATCTCAGAAACTGGAAAACGTGTATTTTTTTCATTCTTTGATCCTTCCATCTATTGACAACTGTTACCATAGTTTGTAAACTTAGGGTGTCATAATTTAGGGACCTTTTCTAGGGAAAAAACTTTAGAATGAATATTCTCTCAAAACAACATTTTAGGTTCAAGCTTAAAGTTAATTTCCCTTGACAGCATGTTAACACCTTCATCCAGCCTTCTAAGTTTGATATGTACCCACAATTACTGAAAACCATGTTTGAAAGTGGAAGATAAATTTAAGACTGACAGGTCAATGCCTGTCCCCATCTTCCTCTTGCTATTTGCATTATCTCTTTATCACAGCCCCAAAGTCATACCTGTCAGGGAGATATGGGGATCACTTCACTCAATGATTTATTCAAAATACAATGATGCAATTTATAGATGTATTGTGAGGGAGAATGTCACAGGTTAGACTATCTATAATTGAAATTAACCATATATTTCTTTGTCAAATTATTGGGTACTTTAAGGGTTGAAGAACTATAAAATAAACTTTAGTTAAATGAGTTTTGGTGATAATGTGTAGAACTACAATGCATAAGAGCATTGTGGGGCATTGCAGGATATTAAAATACTATATGGGTTGTAGGTTACAGAATTGCGGTGTAGACTGGGTAATTTGCTTTTAATGGCAGTATTGGGCTGTATTGTGCACTATAAAGAAGAAGCCTTGGCAATGTAATTAACTATTCTTTATAATATGTTCTATTTTGGTGGATTTCTAATGCATATTTTTTACTGAGGTTGTTGTTCTGGGTTTAAGAAAATATGAAAACATAGGGGTTTGTAAGAGCTTTTAGCCTGTTCCATGGGAGAACACTGTACAGATAATCGTATGAATAAAGATTGTCAACTTCGAACAAAATGGCTTAATATTAAAGCTGTTAAAGATTTGAAGCAGTAGCACATTGTGTGCAGTTTACTTTTCCAAAAATCATTTTACTGTTAAATAATTTGTTTTGCACCTATTGAGTAAAAAAATGGTGAAAAATCTGTGTACAGCAAGCACTCTAATTACAGAACAGCCCAGCATCCAAATTACTGGCAGTATGTCAGACTCAGCTCAGACAGGAAATACAATATCTGTACAAAAGCATACATGCCTCCTACTGTGTCTAAAAGAAATGAAAACAAATTTGTTCCCCAATTAATTCAGAGAATTTTTTGAATAAAGCCAACAAAAGATAAATGCCTTTGAAATACTGTACACAAGTTCTGGGTATTTTTCCTTCTATTTGTTAGAAAGATGGAAGCCATTAACGTGTCTAAATATAAACTAGCTCCTTAGTTAAAAATATGGTAAGTTTAGCAGCACACCCTACTGGGTTGTTGGCAAGGAAAGCTCATTGGGTTCTATAAGTAAGGATTCAATTTTGAAGGGAAATTAGCCCAGCTCACCTGAGTTACTCTTATATAACAAAATCGGGAGAAATATGAACTAGTGGATTTCTACTTTTATCAGATATGTAATCCATTTGAAAATATAGATATGATACACTTCCCTCCCCATTTGTAATAAAAGGCAAAAAAAATTTCCCAGGTACAGTAGCTGTTAGCAACTAATTAGGTTTTTGTATTTAAACAGGTCACCAGTAAACCTTTTCATTTGTTGCTATAGGTAACCTAACCTATGTTTAATTGCATAATTCCCTTGATCCACTAGAGTTGTAGGTGTATTGGTCTTAATTGTTAATCAAACTATGGGGCATGTATGGCCAGCTTAAGCCTTGTTTGTAATGGAACAGAGGGTGGAAGAAGCACACAAGCAAAGGTCTAGAGCTTTAACTGCTAATGAAATGCTTATGTAATGCATTCTACGACCTGTAATCAATTATTTTCCCTAAGGAAACTTTTGCAGTAAGGGTTTGGTGATTCTAGGAGTCTGATTTGGCTTGTGACATCTCCTTCAAAGCTGTGTTTATGGCAAAGAATATTGCACATGTGCTGCAATCACTAATTTGTCTGAATAGTCAACACCAACATCATGCAGATGAGTAAGACTCCTTGTGCAGAAATAACTAAGCCATTACGTTGTACTTTCTCTCAGTGAATTCTTTATCTTTGTTTGCTTGGTAAATGTAATGTTGTTGTTTTACTATTTTAATATCTCCTGCTGTGTCTTTGTTTCTACTGCACCTTCTGGAACTTTCCCCTGAGGATAGCCTTCATATGGCAAGAAATATTTCGCTTTTAATGTACTGTATATTCCATGATACAACCAACTATATAAGGAATCATTTATCTTTTGACAAATGATGATTAATTGCTAGAGTGCTGGATTATGCTTTCCCCAAAAGTTTTCTTTTTATGCAGCTGTGGAGCAATTGGTCCAGTTCATTTAAACTAACTTAGGGGCCTATTTATTATGCTGTGTAAAAATGGCGACAAAATTCATCACACATTGCAGGCTTTGTCGGGTTAAAAAAAACTGTGTAATCTTTTTTACGTGTTTTTTTTTGTTACAGAACTTACATAAAATAACATCGTAAAATCTCCTGTTTAGACAGCGAAATTCGCTATTTTACACCGCTTTTTACAGTGAATTTTTTACACTGCATAATAAATAGGACCCTTAGTGAATTATTTAATGTTCTTTCTTGTATTTGGCCTACTGAATTTGTATATAGATGCAAAACAATGTGTTCTAAACAAATCATACTTTGTCTATAATTTTATGCATAGGTTAACCAAGCATGTGGCATGTAGAGAATGTACTAATGAAATTACATTTTAACTAAACACACTGCCTGTTGTATCTGTGGTAAAAGCTACAAAAAAGTGTGCTAAGTCCTGAAAGTCATACATTTCTAGAACGTACACATTCTCCTGAATCCTAAATGGGTAAGAACATCTTTCTACTCCTAACCACTAAACTGCAAAGCTTTCCTAATTGTAGTGGTTCTGAAATTTATAAAAACTACCAGAAAGCTTCTAATTTACAACATCTTATCTCCCAGAAATCCGTATGTACTAAGATCAAACAATTTAAAATGAATACCAGGGGACTGCTGATATGTCACTAGATGAAGCTGCCTTTGTTAAAGTGTCTAGTAGACTCAGCTTCAATAGTTTTCCCATTAGATTAAATGGGGTACCATAAATGCCATGGGAAAAATAAGCATTAGTTATATTTGCTTGGCATGTCCCTCAGCCTCAGCTTTTTAAAACATATTTACATTAATATAATCACAACAAGCTTAATACTCTCATTTAAAGAGGGGAACGCCTGATTACATTACATATTCTACATTTAGGGGCGTATTTATTATGCTGTGTAAAACTAATTCGCTGAAAAAACGGAGTAAAAAGCTGTAAAAAATAAATGGAAAAGATCGCCATCTGAACGCCGGATATTACGCCGTTATTTTCCATAGGTTCCGGTGGAATAAAAACCGCGTAAAACAATTAAGCTGATTTTACGCCGTTTTTACGCCATTTTTACATGGTGAAGCCTGGCGATGTGTGGCAAATTTTTTTGCCGTTTTTTACACAGCATAATAAATATGCCCCTTAGTGTATTTAATGTTAGGTTTTCCTATGTCGTTCCTAAGTTTGCCAAAATCTAATTTAACAGTAACAGAGCATTATCCCTGTTCTACTGTAACTTTTGTTAAAGACATTGAAGAAAACGGAACATTTTATATATCACCTAAAATCCTATTCTATGACCTACAAGGGATTAGTTGCGGAAAAACCTATACCTTATAGCTTGGTGCTCTTTTTTTACAAACTGTTGGTTCTTTATAAAAGCTGCTGTAAAACATTTTAAAATGATCTGTACAATATATGATTCATAACGGGGCGTAAGGTCAGTTCATTTTTTTTATATATTCTAAGTAACAAAAAGTATTAAAGACATTCAGAAAAATGTATAGGAAAAAATGTATTATAAAGGCTTCGCCGGGGCCAAATTAATTGGCTCAATGTTGTTTTAATGATTCATGTTTTACCAAGCTGGCATTTAATGAGATATGCCTCTGTTGAATAAAAGTGACTAAAATACTGCAAGAAAGTCTAAATCTTGTGGAAATATCTAATATTTAAAAAGTTACCTATACCGGAGCTATAGCATACCACATTCCTTGTAATTTAAATACCACTAAGCAAAGAGATTTTATATAGAAAGGATTTAAAAAAAAAAAAATGTATTATCTATCTATAAATAATTGATCCAATTTAGTTTTTAAAGGATCCCTGTCATTAAAATGGACAGTGTAACAGTGTGGAACTGGAAAAAAAAACAGCTAGTGAATCTTTTGAGCTGGCATAGTAACTATACACCCAGATACTCATGTGGCTGTCTGTCAAAACACATCACACTTGTCAAATTTTATGGTTTGTATGCAATATCCAGTACATAATTGAGAGTCATACTAAAACACTAATGGCAAGATGAATAATACTGTATCTGAAAGGTTTAACCGCATTATCCAATAAGTACATTAACACCACTAATTGCTGCTGGGGTCTTACCATAATGAAGACAGGCATTACTGGGGAGACAGCAGCTGTAAAGTGAAGAATTCAACAAAAGTACATTTTAGAATGTATCATTTATAAAGATGTACAAACAATATAGGGCTCAGCCTTATCACACAGTCTGTCATGTTTTTCACCACTATTGCTAGAGCTCCCCATCTACACATTTTACGGCTCTCTTTCACTTGTATGGGATTTCTAGGGCATACTCATCAATGGGTGAAAGTGATAGTTCACCCTTTGATAAAAACATCTTTAAAGGAAAACTATACCCCTGAACAATGTAGAACTAGCTCATATGTAATCCCTGCTTCATCTAAATAAACCATTTTAATATAAATATACTTTTTTTAGTAGTATGTGCTACTGGGTAATCCTAAATAGAAAATTGCCATTTTAAGATTTAAGGGTAGCCTCCTGGGATCATAGGATTCACAGTGCACACAAACAAGCCAAGGCACACATACATGCTAGGCCCCATCAGCCAATTAATGGACAGAGTTCTGCCTTTTACTTCCACACTTCAGTTACAGTGTTACAGTTAGAGCTGCATTATTTCCTGTCAGGTGATCTCTGAAGGAGCATACAGCCCATCACTAAATGGTGGCTCAAGGGAAAAGATTCTAAAGGGCAATATTTACTGATATATATATTCCAGTTTGTAAATAATGTACTAATGCATTTTACTCTCTTATATATAGAAGGAATATGCTTTTAAAAGTTGTCTTTCAGGCTGATTTATTGAAATGTTGCCCAAAAACCTTACTAGTCCTTCCTGCTGGGTCCCTTCCCAGGCTATGCATGGTAACTTTTAATAGGTTGCACTGTAGGATAGGAACCAATCAGCAGCTAGGCTGAACTGATAGGGAGCTGAAGCCTGTCTGCTTGTGTGACTACAGGGCTGTGATTGGATAACCCTCTCCTATTGTGCTTCCTGCAGGTACTGTTAAAACACAACCACCCCTCACTTGAAATGGGAACCCGTGAGCGTATTAGATGTATAGGTGCTCTAATAAAGGGGCCATTTAAAAAAAAGATCACTCTTAGCCCAGAGTGAAGCCAATACCAAATGATACTCATCATTGTCCACACAAATTCCCATAAAAATGAACAGAGCATTATTAGATTTCTCTCTACCGTGACAAGCTCTATTTTACCTTTTGATAAATAGATCCCTATGTCTATTTGCCAAAATAACCTTTGCTTCACTCTTATATGGTCAATAAAAAGTTATGGCAGGGACCAATAATTACACCTACAAAGTCAGGCTAACAGCAGCCAGTGCCCATCCATTGCATATGTATCTGTGTTCTTAAAGGCTTGCATCCACTTTAAATCAAGTGCAAATAGTAAGAAATGTTTATTATTATTCTCTGTTACAGCACTGACAAATTCTGAAGCACTATAAAGAGATTTTATATAATTCATATCAGTCTGTGACCCCAGCCGTGCTTACATTCTAAGGTCCCTAAGGTCCAGAGAGAGCACACAAATTCCTTTCAGATAGTGCCCTGGCTCTGCAAGGCAGCAGAGCTAACCACTATGCCACCATGTTGTCCTGTAAATCAACATCTATCTTTATATATTAATGCTGACAAAACCTAAGGGTTCATATACAATGCCCCATACAGTTTGCAAACACAAAAAAGGCTTCAATTGGCCATTGGTTTGCACTTAGCCCGCTGAATGGTGCATTGTGTGAATAGTGGCAGGTCTCTCTGCTCTTTGAATCTCGTGAATTAGGATGTGCTAAATTCAAAAGAGGCAGACAGAAGGCAGAATGTAGGCATCCTCCCCTCCAGCCCCCTACTTGTCCCTATCTTGAATGACATTCTGAGGTGCAAGGTAAGGGTGGCAGTAGGTGCAGTCCACTGCTGAGCCCTGTTAACCCCCTACAAGTACAAGTGCTAGTAGATGAACACTAAGGAGCAAACCCTTGCACTGCTTAGTTCTTTTGCACTTGTAAATGGCCTCCCTAATGTTCTATAAAATAAATCAGTGACAATGAGAAGTCAATTATTTCAGAAGATGTTAGCAAGGTATGAAGCAATTTAAGTCACTGTATTTTATTAAAAATGTCAGTAGTTCTACTTTATCTTAAACGGTGCAATTTTGTGGGGAAAAAAAGAAAAACATAAATATTCTTTAGCTCTCTGTTTTGGTATGCTCTAATAGTTTGCTTCATTGTGCCTATTTGACACTAACAGCCAGCCATGAGAGTTTTTAGCAAGGAAGTACAATTTATCACACACACATTGACCCAACTGAGTGTCAATTAGATGAGAGCCACCTACAGTGCTGCAGAAATGTATGTGCTCTTGCAGAAACAAAGTGGTGAGATCTTGGTTTAAAGCCATGGCAATTAGCTAACTCTGCAAAGAGAAAGGGAGGAAAAACCCTTGAAGTTGAATTTATATTGAAAAGAAAAGTACATTATATGCCCTTGCATTTTATTGCAATGCAAATGTGCCTTAATTTATTATTTTGACTGACATTTCACAAAAATATGGGCAGTCTGATGCCAAAACAATTTCAAGAGACTGTAAAATTACAACAAACATGTCATCCCTTTTAATCAGAAATTGCAGTTGGATAATGAAAAGTCCTTCATAAGAAGGTTATAGAAATTCCATCTGTCTCTGGCCATGTTATGTAATTAATGCAATGCTTTTAGTGTAAGGAACTGGTACATTCAGTATTGGCAAAGCAGGGAAATATGACTGTGCATATTGCTTTTCTAAGGAGTTAATCATATATAGATAGAAATGTATAGTTATTACTATGTGTCAATGGACCACTATTGTTGATTATTATATGCCTACCCAGGGGTAAAACTAACTGGGAGGAAAAGGGAAAATAAGATATCTTATAGAAGGGAAGGTTAAAGCACAAACAGATGAATAGAAAAGCATATCAAATGCAAAAAGAGCACTGGTGTAAAACAGTACCCTCCGCCTTGACTTGACCCTTGCACAGAGACCCTTTCGAAATGTTCATGTTTATTTCCAGCTCTTTACTGCACAAGAGGAAAGTATATTGCAACATGAAATTCTGCATCTTCTGTTGCAAAGTAGTTTACATAATGTGAGTCAGCTGGAAAGCTCACATGTAACTGCTGCAAACCACTTAAATACAGACTAAATATTTGAAATATATGTCGACCTCTCTAAAATAGAAGTAATTATATGCCTTACTGCCACTTATTATTATTCTGTCATTCAAACATATTATCATATCATAGGCTTCCTTTAAAATAACTTTTAGTATGTTATGCAATGACCTATTTTTATCAACTTCTCAGTTGGTCTTTTTATATTGTTTCAAATGATTTGCCTTCATAGTTTTTCTTATGCCGATCACACAGATCTGGTAACCAGCATTTTAAATAACAGAAAAATAACTGATGAAATACAAGTAAGAATAATTGGAGCATCCTTTTTCATGTGTAAGTAGGTTTGAATCTCACACACACACAAAATTCCTGACTTTCCATCTGAAACTGTGCATGTATTCCACAGGAACTTCTAAGGAGGTAACGTATATTACAGTATGTTGATAATGTAAATAGTTGGGCAATGTTCAGGAGGCCTTTATAAGGAAGTACAAGACCTAGACACCTCCTCATAGGGCCTATGAACATTCAACAGGCAGGACTAAAGACCATAATGGCCAGACCAATTGGGAGACTGTATCCTTCAGGGCTAGAAATTGAGTAGTAGTTTAGAGTGAGCTAACTCTATGAGTAAAAGATATATAGGTTAGCTAGTAAAGACACTCACGGGTTGAATACTTTTGGATACATCCCTATGTGCCAGTTAGGGAATTAGAGCGTTCAGGTGTAGATTAGAGGAAACCTAGGGGAGTTGTAGTTAAGTAGCTTGGGAGAAGCACTGTATGCTGAACATAAGATTGCCACCTCTGCCAATTACTGCATTAATGTTACTGAGTCCTGCCCGGTTTTCATAAATTGGGAAACCGGGCAGCCCTTTCAAAAACCAGGTTGTCCAGGTCAAAACCAGACAGGTGGCAACCCTAGCTGAACACCACAGAGAAACAGGGGAAATGTTTACTAAGCAGAGGAGGCTGATGTTTGGCTAATGGCACTCTGCCAGTGCATTTCCACATGACAGGGTCCTAGAATCTGCCCTGGTTCATTGCATCACTGTGTACCATGTCTGTTTCTTACAGTTCTTTAGTTGAATACATTTCATTACTGCAGTATTAAAGGGTACAGCATGTATTCATTTTTAGTTTTTTCACTAATTTATGCCGCATCTTTATGTACGGTTGTTGCTGTAGCATGCTCCTTGGAAGCAAAGTGAAACAGTGTGTTTTTTTCTCACTAAGCTATTAAACAATTTGCTTGCAGCACGTTGCAGGAAATCTTTTTGCTCATATAATATACTCGGCAGGCTTCATTTTCTTGGCCTTCACTCTAAACATGATACGTTCGCAGACAGTTTGGAGGGTTTTAGATCAAAGGGATAATAAATTTAGATTGGAAAAAGGCTATATGTTCCCATAGTGACAAAAGCTGAAAGCAGGATTTGGTTCATCTTCAGATAACCCGATGGTTTAGATCATACTTTCATCCCTTTTCTAAAACTCAATAGTATGTACTGTAAGCTCCCAAAATATGGATAAATAGTGTTATTTGCTTTATTAGAAGCAGAGTTTCCTGGTCTATGTTTCCTTCTGTATTCACCTAGATCTACTGCAAACCAATGCATATAAACCAGACTGAATTTAATATAGAGCTAATAATTATAATTCAAGAGTTAATGGAAGTAAATTGATAAACTGGCATAATCGGCAACACTGTGTCAGCACTCCCGGGGTTTCACACAGCAGAAAATATTGTTTGCGAAAATCTATATTTCAGTTTCTCTGGAGACCTTTATCAAGATTATATAAATTATTTTTATTGTATTAAGTGCTGTAAGTGCTGACACAACATTGCTCTTTCTTATTTCCCTTTACCGTGGCACCCAGACAATCATCTTTTGTTTTGTAAATTCCCTTATCTGGAGTAATATAAAATCGGCTGTGATACCATTCCTAAGCACAAAAACAATTTGCAGTACAAGTGCTTTCCAGTGTTTTGCACTATAAGCTAAAGCTGTAATGAGTTGTGAGCTCTGCGTAAATTTAAAATATAATGACGCAAACTCCTTGGTGGAAAAGGAACATCTTTGCATAGCCAATGGCCCCTGCCTAGCAGATTGTATTTTTCTGCAGTGTAGGGGAAGAAATAAAAGATTATGCAGCACTTAGCAAACTTACTCTGTTTTGTCCAAGAAACATTGGATTAAGAGGACTAAGAGGTTAATTTATAAATGCCCTGGATTTTAACCATATAACATTTGTCCAGCAGTGGACAAATACAGCCACTCATTAGGATGGGGATTTCTAGATTTGGTCTAAACTAAAAACCTTAAAGGAGACATATTATGTGAAAATTAAGAATGTAACAGTGCATTATACTCCTCTAAATATAGAAGGATTGTGTTTTAAAAAGTTGTGTTTCGAACTGATTTATTGAGAAATTCCCCCAAAACTCTTTTAGTCCTACCCATCTGTTCCACTTCCTGCTGCCTCCTTTCCCCGGCTATGCAGGGGGGCTGGCAGCACTCAGCACACTGTGCTGTAGGATAGGAACCAATCAGCAACTGGGCTGACCTGATAGGGAACTGAAGCCTTCCTTTGCTTGTGTCACTGCAGGGCTGGGATTGGCTACTCCCCTCCTACTGTGCTTCTGGCAGGGCCTGTTACGACTCGCCCAAACCTCATTTGAAACACAGAGAGGGCCTGAGAGGATCTATATGGACCTCCAACAAAGGGGCCATTTTTAAAGAAATTGTTACTTTATACTTTTTTAATATTACTATATTATTCATTATTGCATACAAGATACACGGTTTTTAATTTACCCAGTATGTCTCCTGATCCTTTTCTTTTTTCAGATCATCATCTTATCTCTTTCTCTATCTTGCACATGCTTCCCTCTGCTAACCCCCTGCCAAGGGTCATGGTTTGTAACTCGCACTGTTGATAAAACTGCTCTCTCTACTACTCTCTGAGTTCTTGCCTCTCCTCCTCTTCTTCTCCACTCCTGCACTCAATCAGCAGGGTGCATTTGGAGGAAATCCCGTATTAAAGCCAACTTCTTCCACTATAAATTTCTTTTTGCCTCAATGCTGCCTAAACAAGGCTAAACAAAGGCTAAACAAATATAGCACATATAAATAAAAATAAATCCAACCAATGATACAGCAGAGAGAGGGGAGGGAGAAGGGAGGGGGAGAAGCAGAGAGGAGCAAGTTACACAGGCTCATGTCTGTGCTCAGAGGAGGTTTTAGCTGAGAAAGGGAAAGCAAATACAGAACCCCATGTGTACACAATAGAAGCAAAGGAATACAGTGTTTCAAAGCAGCATTACTGTGAGTGTTTATTGGTGTATTTAGTAAGACCTTTTAAAAAAAGCTTTCTTAGTTTTTGGTGCACTATGGGATTATTTCATTATTTTTACTGCATTACAGATATGCACGGACATGTGTAATATTGTTACACTTATTTATTATAAAAAGTATTTAAAAGATATACTGACAAACATCACTCTTTATTGGGCTCACAAAGTCTCTATTTATGCACTTTCTTTTTGGGTCTCTCCTGCCATAAATGGGCCTTCCAATACTGACAGATTATCCTTTCATTGGTCCTGTGGGCCAGAATACAAAGGGCCATGCAAGGAGTGGCTGACATTCTTTTATACTGCTTGTGTGGACAGACAGTCTAAACAGTCAGAACAATAGGTAGAGAAGAGGAGCTACACTGGCATTGCCAAATTAGATTTTTAAACCTGTCTGATCCCCAAACCAACTCATAGGGCACATTTACTAATCCACGAACTTCCGAAAAGCGTCCGAATGCGTTTTTTTCGTAATGATCGGTATTTTGCGATTATTTCGGAAATTGTCGAGACTTTTTCGTAGCCATTACGACTTGCTCGTAAATTGTCGCGACTTTTTCGTAGCCATTACGACTTGCGCGAATTGTGGTGACTTTTTCGTAGCCGTCGCGCCGAGTACGAAAGTTTCGGATTCATTCAAGCTTCAGTATCGTGACTTTCCTTGGGCCAGGTTGGAGCTGCAGAGTGCCATTGAGTACTATGGGAGGCTTCCAAAATCATGCAAAGTCTGAAAGGTTTGCCCGCCGTTTACGAGCGCTCAATACGAAAAAGTTTCGACAATATACGAGCAAGTCATAATGGCTACGAAAAAGTCGCGACAATTCGTGCAAGTCGTAACGGCTAAGAAAAAGTTGCGACAATTTACGAAAAAGTTGTGACGGCGACAAAAAATACGAAAAAGTCGCAAAATGTTCATTTCCAATCCAATTCGTGGATTAGTAAATCAACCCCATAGTATATGGGTATCAGCTACAAACAGTAATCTGACATACACATACAGAAAATCTTACAAAAATTGCTTCATATGATTTTATCCTTTTGTGTATAGCCATCATTTTTTTACATGCTAAGATTAGAATGGGATATAAAGGTTTTAGGCAAAATGTGTCCATAAGCAGCCACACCTGGCATTGTTAATTCATCTATTGAAAATGAGAAACCCAAATGTATAGTTGGGACTCAGCTAATAAGCATGTTATATATTATATACAGATCTACTCACTAGTACAAACATTGGAGTCTGATAGAATAAGTGCAATCTCCCTATCAGTGCAATCTCTCTCAGTGCCATCTCCCTATCAGCGCCATCTCCCTATTAGACTATTAGACTCTATCAGTTTCTAAATTCCAGGTTCTGGACCCGATAGTCAGGTTTACCCAATATATCAGTTTCATGACTGTCTGTATTATTTCTCAATCCTGTATATATTAACGGTGGTAGTTTAGCTGTCTGCATTTGTATGTGGAATTATACTGATAAAATCTATAATGTTTGCACGATAGACATTGCAGAAATATGGGTTCTTTAACTGAAAAAAATCAGAGCAAGAACATTATTTTGGTTTTATAAGGCAAGTAAAGAACCAGATTATACATTATTTTAAAATATATACTTAATCTTTTTTTAAACTTTATTCTATGTCTTGAAGGTCATAAAATGTGTCAGTGATTTACCTTGATAGATATTGGGATCTGGAAATGGGGAAAGTACTTTTAAGTCTGTTTAATGACATATCAAAGCAGTATCACAAGGCTCTGATCCAAGCCAGCAAACCATTTTTCAATCACCAATGGTATTGGCTAACGACATGGTTGAGTTAATGGCTCATTTTCAGAATGATTCTCAAACGAATTCAAATTATGATTGTTTACCTTGCAGCAACCTTTAATGACTGGGCTAATGGTCCAGCAAATGATTGATTTACTCTGCCTTAACTATGTCCTGTAACATACTTTTATACAGAGGAAATCATTCCAGTTAAATGAAAAGATCAGCTGTATAAGAAAAGCAAGTTGTTTTGGAACTGATCAACTGATCAAACAAAATGCAAAGCTTATCTCAATGTATGTGTGAAGGTAATCACAGCATCTTATGAGTTTGTGTCACTAAGCAATGATTGTAATGGATGTTTAATTCTAAAAGGGAAAAGATAATATAACCCATATATCATAAAATTTCCTGTTGCTATTGGTTACTGTACATGGGCAAACAGGAGCTCAATCAATACTGATAATTAATAATGTCACATTCTGTTGATGCTCTATATTTACAAATCATGGCTTATTACCAAAAAGGAAAAGACATAATTTGTAATATAACTACCAACAACTGATAACAAGCCCCACTTACCACTACCACTACTAAAAGTTCCAAGTTTGAACAGGAAGAATATACAGTCAGACAGTCATAAGTTGGCCCCTAAAATTGTATTTACTATTAACAAAAAAATATATTCCATCTAGTGTACATATTCTATTGTATTCCATATTCCCTAATGTACAGGGCCACTTATTTTATGGCCCCCAAAACCTCTTCTTTAACATACTCATTACTTTAGTCCCAGCAAAACCCAGTAATCAATAGTATCCACTTTGAAAGTCATGGATCAAAATAATACTTGTTAGCACCAAACCCTACTGCACATGCAGACACCGTGGGGTTATGTATTGAGCAAAACCGCTGTAGTCATTCCATTCTTACTGTGGGATGATCACTAGATGTCTTTCTTTGCTGAACTCAACTGTTGTCCGTTCTGTCATCTTGTGATTCTGAAAATAAAATAACGTGTATTTCACTTTACTAGCAGAAGCCTTTTGTGGGTTTGCTCCATTCGTCGGCTTTTAAACCTGATCACCAGAAGTACTGCGAAACATGAACCCACTTTGCTAATACTAAAGAAATGTGAGATTATTGTGCTTTAATTTTTTGTTCTTGCTTCCTTCCTGAACTGTTACTAAAATGATTCTGGTTTTCCATTGACATTCTTCCAACTGATTTACTACTGTACATAAGGAGTTTCCTCACCTGACAATTTAATGGGTCGATCTCATCTATCATTTGTGATTCCATCTGTTTTTAACTGTGTGCTAAAAAGTTTTTAACTGTGCTGAAAAGCTTACTTGGTATTTTACAGTACAGTGGGTATTTGTTGTACTATAAAAACAGCAGTAAGTTAGCAAAATAAAATAAAACATTTGAAAGTGTGATGATGTAACTGATTCCAACATATCAGTAATCTGATTTACAATAAGATTGGATTATTTTGGCTATTTTTAAATAACGTAAAGGAAATATGTTTTTGGATGGCAAAATTTGGCTACGGCACAACGTTTTTGACATGGCTTTAAGTTATTTGATGCAACTGTGACTTTTTCCCTCACTCAGCAAATTTTTGACGCTATGAATTTTTGCAGCACTTACATGAAAAAATGTAAAGTAAATCACAGAGGGGAATGCACACACGTTGTTTCATTTTCTGAAGTCACACAAAGTTTCCTTCAGGAGATTTAACCATGTCAACTAATTTCCCCATGTGACCCTGCCCTAAAAATTTGAAACATTAAATAAACCCAATAAGATTGTTTTGCCTCCAATAAGGATTACTTATTTATTTATTTATATTTTGGAATCAATTACAAGGCACTATTTTATTATTACAGAGAAAAAGGAAAATATTTTATTTGTTTTGGATTATTTGTTTGAGACAGATTCTGTGGGAAATGACCACCGTCCTGTAATTTGGAACTTTCTGGGAAAAAGTACAAGAGCACAGAGGGGTGCAAGAGCTGAGAGACCCACAGCAATTCATTAGGCTGTAAGGCAAGGATCACACTGCAAAAAAAATGGAGGATTGCACCCAGTTTTTGCACCTTGCCTTCAGCTTTGTAAATGAGCCCTCTTGAGACCAAAACATGTTGAACTTACACAGTTAAACTCTGCTAATAACTAAAATGTTCTTCTCTCCTTTCCTCCTGTCTATTACTTGAAATAGCACTATATTTGCACTTTGGATTTTGATTACAGTATAACATTAGCAAAACTGCTGTACTAGTAGGGATATTTCTTATTGAATTTCTTATTAAGATTGTGATCCTAATTTAGAAACTAGAGAGCTAGGGGAAAATCAGTTTTAGAGAAGTTACATAGCTCCTTTACATCCCACTGCTGAGCCCACATTTTCCACTGGCTTTCCATATGGCACAGCCTTAAACTCCACACACACAAATGAAATCAGTGAACAGCCTCTTTGAAATATTTCAATAGCTGCAACTCTGGCTGTCCAGAGGTTAATAGTAAGGCTGCAGTGTCCCCTTAATCACTTAGATTTCCTTCTCCTCCTCTAATCCACTCGACCCCCTCCTTCAGGAATTTGCTTTGGCTGTTGGCTTGTGGGCATGCTCAGTTGTTTTCAGCTCAGATTACTAAACACACCCCCCAGTCTAGCAGCCAGTGAGGAGATTGCATTGCTGGTTCCCACAGAAACTCAGCTCTAGCTGTCTGCTTCAGTTCAGTTCTGCCTGTATTCTTGATGACATTTATGCTGAATAATTGTCTGTGTGTGTGTGTGTGTGTGCTGTTTGCAGATTTAAATGTATCCGATTATGTATCAGAGGAAAAATGGCCACCGGGTGAAAGCTGCTATTTGCTTTAGGAAAATGTGATGGTGCTAGCAAACGGAGGGGATATATGCAGTACAAATAATGCCATTTGGGTGGGGGAGACGTGCCTAACTGATATACATTGTAGGCAAATGTAGGCTTACATGTCCTTTAAGTACAGTCTCACTTCTTTTACCTACTTTCAGCTCTGAAAACAGCATGAATACCCATGCATTCCAAAATGCCCTCCACCAGTAATGTGATGTTCTCTTTTGCCCTTCCTTCACAGACCAAAGCTTTAGTGATAAGTGAATGTTTTCGCCAGGCATGGATTCACTGCAAAATTCCACATTCCGTAACGAGACAGATTCTTCTCATCCCTGCAAACATTTCTCTATGTGAGCACGAATGCCCAATATAGTGAAGCATTCTGCCAGCAACATAACATATCTATCAGGCTGACGTTTTTATAAATTTTCATAATTAAAATTTGAAATTGAATTTTTATAGTTGAGTTTTCACTACAGCCTGCTAATTTCTTATAAATGCCTTCATCCCGAGCTTAGTAAAAGCCTTTTATTTTCCTTTGTTAAACTTTCAGAAAGTAATGAAAAGATTTATGAGGCATATAGGAAAAGATAGCTAATTAAGCACACGTGAAATGCATTTATTCCAGTTTAATTTGCTGCTGATTATTAAAGGTTGCTTGTTTCCAAAATGGCTAGTCATCTAAAATGTTAATACTTCAAATTGTGCCAGGCATTTCGCTGCCAATATGTTTAATAATGGAGGAAGAAACCTTCCATTTAAGCTTGTGAGGGCCTAATACAGAACCCTAATTGATAGCAATGAGTTTTATAAATCCCTGAATCAGCTCATAGCTAGGTGACATATACAGTACCCCCCCTAAACCTGGATCTGTTGTATCCCCTAACTCTTCAAAATAGGCCCCTCAGACCTAATTATAGATGCAAACAGATTTTCCAATGTGGACTACATCAGTATAATCATCATCTTGAGTGCATTTTTTGTTTGCCAGCATTTCGCTATTAAATTAAATTAAATTATATAAATGTACTCATCACTAGTTGTGTGTAGTACCTCACATTAGTACTTGTAATTGTACACTAACAGAGTTGAATTGCCTATTACAAGATATAATAGTTAGGCAAAAATGTAATCTATAAAGGCTGGAGTGGGCAAATGCCTGATATATTAGCCAGAACACTACGTACTGCTTTCAGCTCTCTAACCTCTTAGTTAGTCAGTGTATTTAGGGGGGGGGGGCACAAGGGACATAACTGTACAGTTAGTTTTTTGTGAGCACACAGGTCTGATTCAATAGAAACCCCCCTCAAGTCACTGACTGCTAACAGCTTAGAGAGACATAAAGGAGGAAATAGTGTCTGGCCATTATGTTAGACATTCATTCACTCCAGCCTTTATAGATTACATTTTTGGCTAAAATATTTTTTTATTTTGCACAGTCTATCTGTGTTATCCAGTTTCATTTTTACACTGAACTATTGCTTTAAGACATTGGTCACGTGGTTTGTTAAATCTATATATACTGTACAAACAAACAGGCAAAAAAAAAAAAAAAACAGACAAAATTGTGAAAGAAAACTTTAGTGAATAAAATCCTGGGAGGGAAAGTGTTGATTTAAGCCCTTGGAGAATGCAGGATCAGAAACCAGAGAGAACCTGACCTCAATCTGACAATTATTCATGAAACAGAAGAAACAGAAGAAAGTCATTCAAGTTAAAGTTTACTGCTTTTAACTAAGTTGTGATGTTATATTAACATACTTTTTTTGCTTCATTATCATGATCTGCTTCATTATTCAAGCTCAAATCCCAAGCTCGCTCATGTGTTCTTGATTCCTAGCACTGTCATTCCCAAGGCCAAAAGGTCATATACACTACATGGCATTTTAGCTATTGGTTGTCATGTAATTTATTCAATGATCATAATTGTCCTACCTACCACTTCACACCAAATGAATACTTCAAGTGAAATTACATATACTTTAACTGCTAGATTGCAGACAATACAAGACATTTGTTTCAATAAAACATTTTTAGCATTTATATTGGTACAGAAGAACCTTTCTGCAATGTAAAAGCTTTATTTAATCTTACAGCTTTTTAAATATATGGTGGTTCCTAAAATGATAAGAAGCTCTCTGTGATCTCCAACCTGTTCATGGTTACAAAGTAGAAGTGGCAACATAGTTTCCTGTGAAATAGTTGAATAGATGAAAAAATTTGCCACGGAAAACTTTGCTGCGCGTCCAAAAATTATCGCCCGCTACAAAAGAATAGTTGAGCAGCAAAAAAGAATAGTCACGGGTGTCAAAAGAATAGCCGCGCGACAAAAGAATAGCCGCGGGCAACAAAAGAATAGCCGCAGGTGACAGAAAAATAGCCATAGGTGACAAAAGAATAGCTGTGCAACAAAAGAATAGCCGGGCGACAATTTTTTTTTGACGCACAACATTTTCGCCGTTTCACAAATCTTTTGAAAGATTTGCGAATTTTTCGGTGAAGAGAAATGGGACAGATTCATCACTATATATATATACTTATATATACTCTTTCACAGGAACCTCTTGGAAATACCATGGGACATGTTTAATTCTAACCTATAATACACTGTAGAGTACTTTTCCAAGACTGTAGAGTCACACATGCTTTGCCACAATGCACTGCTGAAGCATAATAATCAATAGGATCTTCATCAAAAAACATGCCTCATCTGGGTAGTTCTGGTATATAAACCCATTAAAAATGTATCAAAAGGACCTGTCCAGTAGTGGAGAATATTTACCTGCGATTATACACCTTACTATACATACAAAGGTCCTACATTGAAGTCTCAAAGTCTGAGTGCTGAATTGAATTCTTCTACTATTACCCGTAGTGATGAGCGAATCTGTCCCGTTTTCTAAATGGTGGAAAATTAGCAAAACTGCAATAACGGTGGGCATAAAAAAAATTGGTGCACGCATCAAGAAACAAATTTTTGTCATGCGGCAAATTTTTGCGTTTCACAAATAAAAAAATGTTTAAATTTGCAGCGAATCCATGCCTGCTGAATAATTTTGCTCATCACTAATTACCTGTTTTTTCCAAGAACCCGGGCAGTAACTGCGCAGTCATTAATGGGGCAGTAAATGGTGGGAAATCTAACACTAAGGGGCTGATTTACTAAGACACAAATTCCGACCGAATTGGAAAAATTCCGATTGGAAAACAAACATTTTGCGACTTTTTCGTATTTTTTTGCGATTTTTTCGGCGCCTTTACGACTTTTCGGAAATTATCGCGACTTTTTCTTTACCAATACGATTTGCGCGAAAAAACGCGAGTTTTTCGTAGCCATTCCGAAAGTTGCGATTTTTTCGTAGCGTTAAAACTTGCGCGAAAAGTTGCGCTTTTTTCGTAGCGTTAAAACTTAAAAGGCGCGACGTTTTGCGCAAGTTTTAACACTACGAAAAAATCGCAACTTTTTGCGCAAGTTTTAACGCTACGAAAAAATCGCAACTTTCGGAATGGCTACGAAAAACTTGCGTTTTTCCGCAAAAATCGTATTGGTAACGAAAAAGTCGCGATAATTTTCCGAAAAAAATCGCAAAATACCGATCATTACGAAAAAAACACAATCGGACGCATTCGGCCCGTTCGTGAGTAAGTAAATGGGCCCCTAAAGGTAAGAAGACACTTACTTTAATTACCAAATCATCAGCAGTGTTACTCATCCTATAGTCTTAATTTATGGTTATTTATGGTGCATAAGGCATGGTTAAATTATACATATTTCCTTAGGACCTATTAGTATAAACTGGCATAAATTCATTTCATGAAAGAAAGTAATTACCAACCCTAGAGGCAGTAAAAGGAAATACAGCAGCTGCATCCAGTTGTTAATGAATGTGTATATATAATTGGAAGGTGAATTTTCCCCTTTAATTTTAGGTCGCCCGACATTCCTGCCCCTTTAAAGTCTACCCAATATCTCAGCATTTCAGAAGGATAAGAAGTATATGTGAATACTAAGCTTATGAATTAGTCTAGGACTGGCACAATGGGCAATGCCTTAATGGGACACTTCAACTTAGGCATGTTAAATACCCGCTGAATGCAGATCCCTTTACTGTTGGTAGGATTGGTAACTTTCTATCTTTCTGTATTTACTGTATATTACTGTATATTGATTTATATGGAGTGACTGCCTGTTTAAATAATTATTAATTCCACATATACAGAAAGTAACAACATCAGTACTTTGGTGTTTCTTCTAAATTCTTCAAAAAATCATAAGTGAATAATTAAAAAGTGAAAACAGTGTTCACAGAAATTCAAATGTTTAATTGGTTTGTTATGCTACACAAATGACTAAGGAATATTAAATTATATTGCTGAAAAGCAATAGCATAACCAATTTCTTATATCATTTCACGGATTAATGAAATTACAGTAAACAAGAACATCTTTTATTGCTAAGTAATCACAAAGTACTGAAAAAATAAAGCTTTGAATTTCTTCTTAATGTGACATTTAATTAAGATGTATTTGAAGGTGAATTTAATAACCTTAAATGTTAGATTTGTCATTATATATGTTGAAGTATTTTCAGAAAAACTTTATCTTTATATTGGCTTTTTTGTACTGAGAGCAAATTCTGGACATTCTACATTTGAAGAATTTGTAGAAACATTTTGCAGTTTGATGCTGTTTTGGTGCTGTTTTGTGTCGTCATAATTCTGTATATTGCCTCCACCCCCCTTTTTTACTATTTTTTTTATTTTTCTTTAAGAACAGAAACTCACTGAGCAAATCTTCAGGCAGAATCCTTGATTAAAAAGTAGCTTTATTGGAGTCTTTTTTGACATGCAACAAATTTTTCCACTGCAAATTTTCATGGAAGTTTCACAAAACAATTCACCAATGGCAAAATGTGTAAACTCGCTGCGAATCCATGCCTGGCGACAACATTCGCTCATCACTACTGGGAATTGGTAATTAGTCATGTATTATTATTATTATCAACATTTATTTATAAAGCGCCAACATATTCCGCAGCGCTGTACAATATGTGGGTTACATACAGTGGACATACAGAGTAACATATAAAGCAATCAATAACCGATACAAGAGGTGAAGAGGGCCCTGCCCAAAAGAGCTTACAATCTACATTTATGTAACAGAAGTAAGCATATATGGCCATAATCCACCAGTAAGTCACAGTCCCCTTTTAGCACATAATACCATCAGGTTTAGAAAAATCCCTAGTTAGACATTTTAACTCTCTGCTATATTGTCACATTATTCAGCTATGTTAATTGGATTTTTGAAGCAAGTACATCAACTCCCTCAAGGGATACTTATATTTGCAGAGAAATGTCCTTAACCCATTCTTTTTTAAAAGTAAATAATAAATGTATTTATAATGTGAAATTAATTGCTTAAATATGGCAGCAGAACATGGCAACTACTTAAGGGGCTATTTCTGGTATTGACATCCTCTGTGTCCTCTCATTGTATATTGCAATCATGTGGCCTATATTAGTGACATGACCTAGAGAGTGTATCAAATATGAGGAAAAGTGGAGTGAATCTTGTGAATTTTTCTAATGGAGACTCCATGTGAAAAACTTGACTTAAATTGGTAGATTGCAGCCATTGAACAGTTTTAAGGGGGTTTGTAATAAAAGGTGCTAAATTTGCTTAGGAGCAGTAACCCGTAGCAACCAATCAGAAGGTGGAATTTACTGGTCACCTGTTTAAAAGCAAACATCTTATTGGTTGCTATGAGTTACTGCTCCTAGACAAACTTAATGCCTTTTATTACATATGGGGGTTAGTATTTCCAACAGCTAATGTATATACTAGTATTTCACCTGTTACAGAAAACAAATCTACAAAATATCAAAGTCCCCAAAAAAATCTATAGTTCCTCATCAGTATATTTAAGCATACTCATAGTAACATTCAAATGGATCTTAAAGGAGCATAACAGCCCCAGTCCATGGGTTTGCAAAGTCTGCAGCAGCTACTGTTGCTTGGTCTGGGGCTTTGGGTGCAAAAGTGGGTGACTACAAATACACAAACATCGAAATGGCATGTATCGGTTTCCTGCTGCAATTCATGAAACTTGGACAAGGATTAGAAAGTCATATTTCTGGCAAATGCTGGACACCCTGTAACTTGTAAAATGACTACGGGTATGGGATCAGTTATACGGAAACCCATTATCCAGAAAGGTCAGAATTACGGGAAGACCATCTCCTATAGACTCCATTATAAGCAAATAATTCACATTTTTAAAAATTATTCCCTTTTTCTCTGTAATAATAAAACAGTACATTGTACTTGATCCCAAGGTATAATTAATCCTTACTGGAAGCAAAACAATCCTATTAGGTTTTATTAGACTTAAGGTATAGAGATCTAAATTACACAAAGATCCTTTATCAGGAAAACCCCAGGTCCCAAGCATTCTGGATACCAGGTCCCATACCTGTACAGCATACAACTAATTATAACTTTAAGGCACCCATTCTTAACAGGGTCTATAAGGATTATTATTTTACATCCCCACATGGTTGTTCAGTATATCTATACCCACTCTACTACTTATCAAGACAAATTTTCAACGCTTTGAAAACTGCATAAAATCAATTTTTTTTTTGTTTATTGCATTCTTTTTGATTTGTTTTCCATGTAAAAGAGGCAAATTTTAATGAAAAAAATAATAATGTGTAATAATATTTCACTGTAAGATTTAGCAGGCAGTGCTGAATAAATTAAATCATGGCTTGTATTAGTGAAAACAAGAATGATGAAGAAGCCACTTTGCTTTTACTTCAAAAAAATATGTACTAGTGCCATTAGGCAGCTCAGCATGTTCACAGAATTGAACTTTTTCTTATCCGTATATATTAGCTAGCAATGGAAACGGGAATGAATATTTAATTATACTGCACAGATTGATAGATCATTTACAATGTTTTTATTAAAATTAATGGTATTTTAAAGGAGTTATATTTAAGAAGTCTGAGGCTCTGATCATTCTTTTTATTATTTGTTTTCTTTAACGGAGAAGGAAAAGGTAAAAGTTAAAATTAAGGTAAAAACTAAGTAAGCTTTATCAGAAAGGGCTATGTAAATACAGCCATAAGCACTCAAAGAAACGCTGCACAGAGTCCTCTATCAAAAGAAACACAGGATTTCTTGTCTCCTTTTGGTAAACATGTTCTTCGGTATCTGACAAATCAAATCAAATCAAATCAAATCACTTTTATTGTCACATCACGTTACTGGTACACAGATACAGTACATATGAGTGAAATTCTTATGTGCAAGCTACACAAGCAATAGAGGTGAACAATTTTAAGAATAAATATGTATGTAATAAAATATAGTAGTATTAGCTTGAGCAAGTATTAAAAAAAAAAATACTTAGTGACTATAAGTGACCGTGTAATGTCTATGAGACCTTTTTGTCAGTATTCAGCAGTCTGATGGCCTGATGATAGAAGCTGTCCCTCAGCCTGCTGGTTCGGGACTGGATACTTCTATACCTTCTGCCTGACGGGAGCAGTTTAAATAATTTGTTACTGGGACGACTAGAGTCTTTGATGATCCTCCTCGCTTTCCTCAGGCACCGATTCCTGTAGATGTCATGGAGGGAGGGAAGTTCACCTCCAATTATTCTCTCGGCACACCGCACCACTCTTTGCAGAGCTTTGCGGTTGTAGACGGTGCTGTTGCCGTACCAGGTTGTAATGGATCCAGTGAGGATGCTCTCGATGGAACAGCGGTAGAAGGACCTAAGGATGCGGGAGCTCATGCCAAATCTCTTCAGTCTCCTGAGAAAGAAGAGTCGCTGCTGCGCCTTCTTCACTGTTTTGTCGATATGAACTGACCATGTGAGATCATCTGCGAAGTGAACTCCCAGGAAACGGAAGCTGTTCACTCTCTCCACAGCAGCACCGTTGATGATGATGGGGGAATGTGCACCTTTACACCTCCGGAAGTCCACTATCAGCTCTTTGGTTTTTCCGACATTGAGGGAGAGATGATTATCCTGGCACCAATGTGTCAGGGCATTGACCTCCTCCCTGTATGCCGTCTCATCACCGTTGGTGATGAGACCCACCACTGTTGTGTCATCCGCAAACTTCACAACAATGTTGGAGCTGTTAGTGGCCGTGCAGTCATGTGTGTAAAGTGAGTACAATAGAGGGCTTAATACTTCCTCTCTCAGAAAAATTCTTCATTCCCAGGGCCAGAGTCTTCACAGCTCTCTCCCCTCTCCTGCTCCCCCCTCCCATAAGAATTCATAAAACTCACTCCCCCTTACCTTAGGAATGTGTAATCTGAGCTAAAATGGCTAGAGCTATACAGCAGGAAGCTATGAAGACCAAGCCAAAATGGCAGCTGCTATCTTAAAAAGACAGAGAAGCTTCTAGAGCTCTTTACTCAGGTATGGTAAAGCTTTCTGCAGAATAGATAAAGTGATCTAGGTGGCACTAATGTGGCGAATCTATTGGCAGTAAATACCGGTAGATATCGGGAGATCCAACAGAGGTCAGGAACAGGAGCAAAGGAACAAGGTATGGCGAATGGAACCAGGCAGGAACACGGGCAGGAGTCAGGCAGGAACACAGACAGGAATCAGGCAGGTAGGGGCACTGGATCATGGAAAAGGCTTAATGATCAAGCAACCAGGGGTTGCTTGTAACAGGCCCATAAAGCCTGTTAATTGTCCAATTGCAACCACCTGAGGAGGAGGTGAGCATGAACAAGGAAGTGAAGAGGGAATAACAAAATGTTTAGGGCTGGATGCTCCAGTGGCTCAGCGAGGTAATGCAGAACCTGCCTAACATACAGTCCAGAATTCAAGTACAGGCAGGTCCTGACAACAACATAGATCAGCAGCCATAGTCATTAATTCACAATGTATATGAAAAAAACTTTAGTGAGTATTTACGCTTCCCTCTTTGTTCTTGACTCTGTCTGATCCATGTGTTCATTTTGAAGGCATTAAACCAGTGGCATGACAACTGGGGAAGCAGCGGGTACGTTGCGCCCAGTCATGTGAATTTGTTTCCAGCTGTGAACACTAAACAGCACTATATCTGCCGTTGTGAAGTTTGAATATAGAATGATATTGAATTACAAATAATGCCAATACATGAAAACAAAACGTCTTACTAAGAACTGGTAGGCATGATTCTAACTGGACAGTTCTATTGAAACTCGACTATACTGTAATTAAGCTTATGATGCCTACTTTGGAGATCCAGTGGGAAGTCTTAAGAAAATTATGGAAGGGTACTTAATTACAAATTACATGCAGGCACTGTAGGCACACATACAGTATGCTGTGATGATTTCAGGGTGACATTGTGGTACAATAGCTTGAATTGCTACTGATTCAGCACAGATCACTGTCTGAGGAAGGTTTTTATGAAAGTTCCACAACTTTGCTAAACATTGATAAACATTGGGGGACATTTATCAACAGTGGACAATTTGCCCATGGCCAGTAACCCATGGGAAGCAATCAAATTGTTACATTAATTGTTCTACCTGTAGCTGGCTGAAAAAAGGCAATCACTGATTGGTTGCTATGAGTAACTGCCCACAGGGAAATTTGCCCAGTGTTGATAAACGAGCCCTTACTGTGTAAAGCAATATGGCATACGGTAGTGCTCTATAAATATGTCAGTGCTCAACAATCTTCTTGCTGGGTAAAAATAAGGAATCGGCAAATGTGACGTGAAAAGGTTGTTGTAAAAAAGGTAGGACAGTGTATAGGCTATAGTGAATGGTAAGAAAGAAATGACAAAATTACAATAAGAGAGTACTGTCTCAATTTGTATTGCAATAATTTTATACTTAGCATGGTCCACATTCATAATTTTCCTTTTTTTTCTAATAGTGAAGATTTAAACTGTTGCTCTTTAATAAATGAAGACTTCTATATTTTATTGACTTGTGTTTTATTTCCCACGTGGAGACGGATAAAATGTCACATTTCTTTTTCTACAAATACCATTTTCATTTAATTTCACCTTAAGAAGATATTATGTTCCTGCTCCCTAACTGCTCTTATTATTACAATTATTATTGATATCAGTACATGTTTTCCCTTGTGATTAGTTAGAGGGAATATTAAACTGATACAATGTTATGTTAACGTCAAACATGAAAGGCAAAGATGAATGTTTCTTATGGTGTTTACAGGTCTCAGACCATAAATATATTTATTTAATTTGTGGTTTTAGAGGTTTTTGTGGGTTTTTTTGTACTAAAACTCAATTTATTCATGAAAAAATGAGTTTTTTTCCCACTTATTATGCATCAAAACCACAAAAAACAATTATGTAAAAATACACTGTCATCAACAAGACCATGTCAGCAACAAGGTCCTTTTCTTTAGGGGTTCCATTAAATGCAAATGAATTCTCCAATAAGATTTGTGATGAGCGAATCTGTCCCGTTTCACTTATCAGAAAAATCTGTGAAACTTCAGAAAAATTAGTAAAACATCAAAATTCCCAAAATGTGACTTTCTTTCTGCACCCGCGCCTATTTTGACATGATTGCACCTATTTTTACACGACTGTCTAATTTGACTTGACCACGCCTATTTTGACGCGACCGCATCCATTTTGACTCGACCATGGGCAATTTGACACAACAGTGCCTATTTTGACGCGACTGTGCCCAATTTGACGCAACTGAAACTTTTTTTGACATGACTGTGACTTTTTTGACGCAACTGCAACTTTTTTTGAATCCTAATAGCATACCTCCCAACTGTCCCAATTTTCGTAGGACAGTTCCGATTTTAACAGCTCAGCCCACAGTCCCAGATTCTTTCTGAAAAGTCCCTCATTTCTCTTACATCTCCTGCACTGAACCTGCACTGAATTCTAAAAAAGATGCAATGTTTCGCAACTTAGGCTGATGCCAGATGTGACGTTTTTACGCTGTGTATTTTCTAATTCTCTCGGCGGCTGAAAAACGCACAATATCATCATCCATAGAAATAACTTAAACAGTCTCAATGGAAAACACACTATGGGGCTGATTTACTTACCCACGAACGGGTCGAATGGAGTCCGATTGCGTTTTTTTCGTAATGATCGGTACTTTGCGATTTTTTCGTATGTTTTGCGATTTTTTCGGATTCTTTACGAATTTTTCGGATCCAATACGATTTTTGCGTAAAAACGCGAGTTTTCCTATCCATTACGAAAGTTGCGTAAAAAGTTGCGCATTTTGCGTAGCGTTAAAACTTACGCGAAAAGTTGCGCATTTTTCGCGTAAGTTTTAACGCTACGAAAAATGCGCAACTTTTTACGCAACTTTCGTAATGGATACGAAAAACTCGCGTTTTTACGCAAAAATCGTATTGGTAACGAAAAATTCATACAGAATCCGAAAAAATCGCAAAACATACGAAAAAGTCGCAAAATGTTCGTTTTCAAGTCGGAACTTTTCCAATTCGGGTCGGATTCGTGGGTTAGTAAATCAGCCCCTATGTGTAAATACGCTAGAAAACACCACAGACTTTTCATGCGTTTGCCGAAATACGCCGTTATTTGCACAGCAACCTATTCCTATGTATACACAAAGGCAGCTGCCAGACCTTGCGGAAATACACGGCGTTTTTTTACTATTTCGCACTATTAGCACCATGGGAAACGGGATTTGCTACGTCACCAGTACTAGGCTGAAAAACGCCATAGTCAGGGGCTGTGTGGCTTGTGCGGCGTTTTTAGGCTGAGAAAATACGCCACATAAAAATGCCACGTCTGGCATCAGCCTTAGCGTAGCTTTTGGCAGAGAGCCCAGAAACTCAACAAGCTACACCTGCACTGAGACTGACAATTGTAACTAATAAGCTAAACAAGTCTTTTGGCGGAACTGAGACTCGCAGCTTAAAGGGCAATTTCACCCTTTTTCGCAAAACTTTAATAAGACAAAAACAAGACCCCAAAATCTCCAGAAATATGTTCAAACTTTAAATAACCTGCCAAATTTTGTAAAATGTGAGTGATAATTAGGGGGTGTGGTCACACAGGTAGGTATGTTATAGTGTACACTTGACTATCTGTTTTTTGCTCTATATTAGTTTTGCCTATGGCTGCAATTTCAATTTCTACCTCTGCACCCCTTAACAGCACTATCTGTATTCGACTAGATAGGTCCTCTACGCCCAGCCTTCCAAACCTCATGCATCAAACCCCCAGCAATAGAGCCGCTCTCTCAGCCAATGTCCAATCGAAAAATATATATAGGGGGGAGCACAAGCCAAAATTGCAGCAAAAAAAGTGCTTTTATTTTTATGCCATACATAATTTTGCATTTTGTCTCGTGCTCCCCCCCATATATATTTTTCGATTGAGCACTATCTGTATATCTGCCCTGCTGATGTTTCATTACACTGTACTATTGATAAGCAATATTGCGCAGGAACCACAATTCCTCCCCAACATGCTGGCTATATTTAAGTTTAATTTATGCACGCTTGGGGGAGGGGGACAGGTTGGTGGCAGAAGCCCCTGCGAGGGGTGTGGGGGCTGCGGCCCTGGTGGGTCCTGCACCCCCAAGTCCAACCCTGGTGACCATTGATGTGCTGGCGAATTCTCTTACATCTGTAATTAATCTTGGAATGCCTAGTTTGGAGAGCTAACATGGTTTAAACCCTTAGGGGATGCACTGGATTAGTTTTAGATATTCTTCAAGTACAGTAAACATATCCAGCAGAAGGCAAAACATTTTTAGTCCTCTGTAAAGAGAATGCAAAATTGAAATAAAATACGTAGGCAGCTGTTAGGTGTAGTTCCAGCAATGGTAGGGGTTAATCTTACCTGCACCTCTCCCCAAATCAGCAACAGGAGAAACCTTTTTATAGACCCTGCCTTGCTTTGCTCCTTTCCTGAGCAAACAGGTTCTGTTGTGAGTTGGAGTTTAACATTTGTGCTTTAGCTAGAATATACTGTTGTAAGATCTGCCTGTCTGACCCTGCTAATTCCTAATCCTCTGCTACTGCATTGTTGTTGATTCCTGTTTATTATTTTGGCTTGTTTCCTGACCATCCGCTTAGTCTCATTCCTTGGCGCTGCATGTCTCTGATTTCTGTGTATGAACCGGCTAGGCCTCCCAAACTGCTCTGATGTGTGTCCTGATTGGCGCTTCCCCCCACAGACTGCCCTGAACAGGTTCTGCTCCTATCTGTGCCTGCACAGTTCTCTAGCTTGTAGTACTCATTACAGGGGTGTATTCAGTGTAAGTACCCTGCAGCCTGTTCTTGAGTGACTCAGCCACTGGGGTCTATATCACCCCTTAGGCTGATGGCAGAAAAGCGCTTGCTGAAAATACCGCCCTACATGTGCCTGCACCTGAATGAATGGAAGATGTTCTCATTTATGCTCTACAAATGGAGTTGAAACAATACGATTTTGTCGCGTTTTTTTTACGCACAGTACGAAAAAGTAGCGTTAAATAATGAAAAGATCGGCGAAAATACGCAAGGTACGAAAAAGTTGCAGAAAACACGAACAGTCCGAACGAACGATCGTGCATTGATAAATCTCCCCCTAAGCGTATATTTTCAGCAAGCCGAAAATCGCTTGCCCAAGAAACACCATACGCTCCTACCTGTGCCTGCACCCGAATGAATGGAATACGCTCGGGTGCTGGCACATGTAGCCGCTATTGCCGAAGATACGAAGTCTCGCATTTTTTGGAGGATATCGGCTACATGTGCCAGCACCCAAGCGTATTTCATTCATTCGGGTGTAGGCACAAGGTAGGGTAAATCTAACATAGCATGGCGTATTCTCAGCAAGCATTTTTCAGCTTGCCGAGAATACGCTTGTGTGGGATTAGCCTTAACCTATATCACCAAGTGATGGTAATTAGCAACACCTTGCAGTCCAACTCTACTGCATGTGATAAACTGATCTGTCATTGATTATTATAAAACACAGCCAAAATTGAAAGTAGGGAAAAAAACACTCAAAAAACTTTATAAAACTCAGCTTCTGGAAACATGCCCATCCTGTTCATTTGTTTGGTGGCACAAAATGATAGAATATTTGATCATTTCATGGATATGAATAGAGATGGAAAGTGAAATTCAGAGAATACTAAATTCTGTGACAGAAAAGCTGAAATAGAAGATGGATGACTCATATTAAGAAAATCATAATGTATTTTTGTCATTCCTGTGAAAAAAATTATATTTTATATTAAAATCCCAAAAAGACTGTTGAATAATGTATACATTTCTTGTCAATTCTGATTCTAGTTCTGCTAATAAAAAACCTAATGTAGTAAATCCTTTAATATATTATGATTAGGCTGTAAAGCATTTTTCAATTCATAAGGGAAAATTTAACCTCTTCACTGATATAGGTTTTCACTATGCTTCACACTTTTTGACACATTTTTAACAAAGTGTGCTTTTATGAAACAGCAGACTCGACAAAATTTGAGCGTTTTTGCTTTTATGTTTTAAAAATATAGAAATATAAATAAAAAACACCAAATCCTTAGAAGAAGAAAAAAACTGAATGTCATACTATATCAGGAAATTCCAGCAAAACTCGTTACTATAGGACAATGCATGTCAATGTAATGTGCATGCAATGAGTGTTTTGACTAATGCATAAGTTGAAAAACACTGGCAATAATTGTCATGCCTCCATTGTGTTGCGTTCAGGCATGCTGGCCAAAAAGTGTGCCAGTACTTATCAGACTGCATCCCATCAGGCGTGATTATGGGACCACAGTGTGCATAATGATCCTCTGGGATTTTGTTTTTGATACAGGTATGGGATCCATTATCTGGAAACCTGATATCCACAAAGCTTAGAGTTATGGAAAGGCCATCTCCCATATATTCCATTTTAATAAAATAATTTTCTCTGTAGTAATAAAACAGTAATTTGTACTTGATCCCAACTAAGATATAATCAATCCTTATTGAAGGCAAAACAATCCCTTGGCTTTTATCATTATGCTTTGCTAAAGTTGGCTTCTGGTCTCTCAGATCCTGTTCAGCAGGCATGGATTCGTAGCAAATTTCTGCGTTTCATCATTGGCGGATTGTTTCCGAAAACGGGCCAGCGTCTGCGTCAAAAAATATTGTTGTGCACGTAAAAAAAATTCTGCTCATAAAAAAGTTGCACGTCAAAAAGAATGCCATATACAACAAATTTGACGTGCAATATTTTCACCATTTTGTGAATTTTTCTTTCAAAAGAATTGTGAATTTTCCGGCGAAGCGAAATGGGACAGATTTGCTCATCATTATTCATAGACTTAGATTCTTGCTGCCTGCCCTGACGTTTTGCTCAAAAAAAAAATGTCAGGGCAGGCGGTAATTAGTTTTTTTGTGGTTTTAAAAAACTCTAGGGGGGGAATGCGCATTTTTTTCCATTTACGACTTTTATTACATTCCCCCACAAAAGCACTAAAATCAGAATGTTAATGATAAATCTGCTATCTATCTATCAATCCCTTTTTTGTTTTTTGGTTTGTTTTATTTTTTCTTAGAGTAAAACTCTACAGTGTGGGCAAATGTTCAAAGTTTTTAGATTCATTTTCTGCATTGTTTTTTCTTTCGTATTTGTTTTTTAATGATGTCTAAAAATAAGTGTCTCTTTCTGTAATATTCTCCTATCCCTTTGTTGCAGACAAAAAAACAGTATGTTTATACATTTGCTGCTTGGGTGACTCATATTTTCTGAAGATGATTTATTTGGACTTAAAAATAGAACCTCCTAGAATCATTAGACTTTGCTTTTTTTCTGACAAATATTGTTGGCTATTACTGCTAATGGATTTAGGTAATCATCCCTTGCATATTTGTTTTGATTGTAAAGTAGTTTTTTTTTTTTTTTTCAATGTAAGCATTATTATTTAAGGGAATTAATAATGTACTGTGGAAATATTAGTAATATTTGTAATTTTTAGGAGGAGAAATATGCAGTTCAAAGGGAAACATCCGGTATTATGGCTTTATACAAACTAAACATCATTAGTGATGTCATTGTTATGTATAACATATGTTCTACATTTGTCTTAACAATCATAAAACTGTAAATCATACAAAAGATCAAAACTCATAATGTAACTTGTACTTTTATCATCTCCAAATATCCGTTTTTCCTGTTTTCTTTTACCTCTATTTAGTGCAGGCTAGTTTTTTTGTTTAAAAATATATACAATTTGTATAAGGTCACACAAGGCGGATTTGCCAGCCTGCAGAAAAGCACAGGTTAACAATCCTCCCCTTCACTTACAAATACTTCTAGTTGAGCCTGCACCTGGAAGCATTGAATCCACCCGGGTGCAGGCCCATGCAGCCAATATCCACCAACAAATGCAAGACTTGGGGGCTGATTTACTAAGACACGATTTCGAATCCGAATTGGAAAAATTCCGATTGGAAACGAACATTTTGCGACTTTTTCGTATTTTTTGCGATTTTTTCGGCGTCTTTACGATTTTTGCGTAAAAACGCGAGTTTTTCGGCGTCTTTACGATTTTTGCGTAAAAACGCGAGTTTTTCGACGTCTTTACGATTTTTGCATAAAAACGCGAGTTTTTCGGCGTCTTTACGAAAGTTGCGCAAAGTCGCGATTTTTTCGTAGCGTTAACACTTGCGCGCAAAGTCGCGCCTTTTTCGTAGCGTTAAAACTTAAAAGGCGCGACGTTTCGCGCAAGTTTTAACGCTACGAAAAAATCGCAACTTTGCGCAACTTTCGTAAAGACGCCAGAAAACTTGCGTTTTTACGCAAAAATCGTAAAGACGCCGAAAAACTCGCGTTTTTACGCAAAAATCGTAAAGACGCCGAAAAAATCGCAAAATTACCGATCATTACGAAAAAAACGCAATCGGCCGCATTCGGCCCGTTCGTGGGTTAGTAAATGTGCCCCTTGGTGTGTATTTTTACCCTTATGCAAACAGTCATGATTTTTATGGTGTACTGTTTACTTAGCAAATAATTTACTCTACCATTTAAAGTTTTATTCTTGAACCAACAAATGTACTTTTCTCTATTTGTAACATTTGTGACTGTTCCTGTTCTTTCAGAAGGAGCCAAATTTCCCACTGCTTCTCACAATATTTATTGTATTTATGGTGCCACCTAATGTCTCTCACTGCATTTAATGTATTTTGGGTGCTGCTGATTCTGCTTCTCGCTGTATAATGTATTTAGGATCTGGAGGTATTGTTCATAGATATAAGTGCATACTGTGTGTATATATCTAGATCTCCTTTACAAAACAAGCTAATTGAGGCTAATGGCACATGGTTTTACCACAGTGTATTTTAGCTAGCCTAAAGCCACCTTAAATTATTGAAAGGCAGTATAGGCAGTTTTACCTGTTTACCAAGGCAAAAATTCAGGACAGTACCGACAGTGCCCATGGAGGCACTATCAGTTCAGGCACCTGAATTCTTCAGCAGAGGTGTTATTGAGCTGCAATCTTGTTATCTTCCAATCGTTCTGCTGATCAGCTGCTGGGGGGGGGAGAGGGGGTACATCACTCCAACTGCAATGTAGCAGTAAAAAGAGATTAAAATTTATCAAAGCACAAGTTACATGGCTAAAGGCACCTGGGAAACTAAAAATTTGTCTAGAGACACGTCAAATTTCTAAATTAAATATAAAGTGCAGAATTCTGCTAAAGCAGAACTATTAAATCATGTGTTTTGAAAATAAAAAGAAAACGTTTTTCCTTAACAATATTCTCTTAAGCCTATAGTGACACAGGGCTGTTTCTTCATCTCTATGGTTTATGGACTTTAACTACCATCAGAGCTTTCATTCTTTAGATTATGCCAATATGCTGGTAGAATACATGAACAAGTAGACCAATAACATTTTGGTAAATAACACTACAAAGCATGTCTCCTATAAATATATTTTTTCTATGACAGATCAACTAAACAGCTATTCTGTGTGTCCCTAGGTCCAGTTGCAGGAACAAAGAACACAGAGTCAAATTTAAACAAATCACAAACATCTTCCCTTGGTCATTTATTTTTTTTTTTATCCCAGATGAATTCTGCAGTTAATTTTCCTGGTCCGCCAAGCAGACTAGTCGTCCAAGGCAACCTGGTCGGCTTGGACACCCCCCCCATACCCCCCCCCCCTTGTATGCACAGCGCAAGCAAGATGGGGGGAATGGGCCTGGAACTAGTGGTAGATGAAAGAAGAGTTACCTGCCTAGTGCACCCCCCCTACCGTTGCACCCTAGACAGGTACTTCTTCTGCCTACCCCTAGTTCTGGCTGATTCATAAAGCAATGGTACTTTAATAATCTAGGAATTTATATTGCAGTGATTTTCCTGTGCAAACTGTACAATTGCAAGGCAAATTACCTAACTGATAACTCCATGGGTTTGCATCCTTTACAATAAATATATTGGCATGCTGGTTCTTTTTCAAACAAATATTTTCAAGGAGCTTTAAAATTAAATTAAAACCACAACTTTTTTTCCAAGGCTGCTTTAGCACAATTTAGTGGAACCCAGTTCCTGGGTGTCAAGAATATAATTTTAAAATATACTGTGTTTCCATTGCTGTTATCGACTACATATAGATACAAATAATATATCTTCTTTAAGTTTTATACATGGAAACTTTATCCTAAAGTGTAAAACTTTTCAAACACCTCATTATATGAATACATTGCCAAAACATGCACACACCCTTACAAAATCTTGGATTTCATTTCAGAAGTAGATGTGAATGTAATTATACCGAACGTATCATTTTGATGAGCATACCTGTCTTGACATTGGCAATACGCACTTGTAAGCTCTACACTTTTGCAGGAGCCACCTACAGCATTTGCCTATAGGGAATATTCAGAGTTCCTTAAAGTACAGGACTCAGATTTTTATTTCCAACTTATATCAAAACAGATAAAATATAATCACACTGGAAAAATTCATCTTATGCCCTCATAGTCTCAAGTTGCCTTGTCTCTTTTTATGACTATATCTGTAGTGAATATAGGAAAAGAAGATCACGTTTTTCTCTTTTTTATGCTGGGCATAAAATTTAAAATTCAACCCTAAATACAGTAGCCATTTTTTAATTATAAAATACAATTATTTGTATTATATAAGACCTTTTGTTCAGGAAAGCAATTGGCTCTGCATGGTGTATATATATACAGATTATGATTTAAATTTCACCATAGAAAGATGAGATCAGGGGGGATTAAGACTCAGCATGACATTTTTCTCATCATGGATGGGTGTTCCTTAATTAAACAGAAACAAGACAAAAACAAGGTGTTCCTTAAATAAAAAAAAACATTTGATGAAATTAAGCAACATAAAAAACATACTTTTTACAATCAATTATTACATTCAGGCACATTCTTGTGAAACATTTAATGATAATCGTCAACATTTTCATAGTTATACAAAACACATTTTTAATTGAATTGTAGATACCTTATAACATAGGGAACCAAACCATAACAAAAGCAACCACCTTCCTCAGATGCAATCAATTTAGGTTACTGCTCATAAACTGCTGTTACAATTACTTGGGTTCTGCTGACAAGCTAAGTACACCAGGAAGGAAAAAAAAAACTTGGTGGATAATATAGCTCCTTATAGTTCTCCGCAATAATATATTTTTTTAAATGGAGTTATGCTGAAATACATTTTTATTAAACTAATTTACAATACAGACAGTGAGAAAAGTTCCTGCTGTGCTCCCTACTTCTCTAATGTAGATAACAAAAAAAAAGCAATAATAATAATATTAATCACAAATGAGAATGCTGCATACCAGCACTATCTCAAACACCTTTATCTTACACGTGGAGATTATTGTGTCATTTTGGCAGCCAAAGTACAGTGCTGTTGTATTAGGCAGAGGTCAATACAGGCAGCAATCAAAATAGTCATGAACCAGTAAATATTACTGCTGTATTAGTAGTTCTTAGATTGAAAACCTTTTAATGCTTCCTGTATAATGGGAGCAGTAGTTCAGCAACCATATAATTTGTATCAATGCTTAAAGCAACACTGCTGCTTCTCTAGATCCAGCAGCCTAACTGAAGTGTTTCTACCACTGCTAATGCAGACTAAATCAGACTTCCATATCTTGGCTTTATCGTAATAAAAATACATCACATAATTCTGTTTCTAATTTTGAACACTTTGGGCCAATTTATGACTGCCCAAGTTTTCGTGCTCAGACAATCATAAAAGAAAACCCTGCGTGACTAATCACGCAGTGTTTTATTCCGTAAAAAGCTTGGCAATCTTTGTAGAAGATTTTAGGTGCCAAAGCAAAATTTTCCTTTGTTACAAAAGCCCGGCCAAACTTATTAAGATTGCCAAGCTTTTTCGGCACAAAACCCAACAAGTAAATTCACATGGGTGTCCTTTATTATTGCCAAAAGCTCGGGCAATTATAAATGGCCAGCTTATATTATATTTGCCCCTTTGACGCAATTATAAACTTTTCCAGGAAAACTTGGAAAATAATCCCGGTAAGTTATAATAGCAAGAAGTGATAACATTAGAGAATTCTCTTTCTCAAGTCTGAGATGCCAAAATCGAAAGAGTTATTTATAGGTAAGGTATATGGCTATCTTAAACAATGATCTCCTATACTTCCTGTTTCCCTGTAGATTTTTCGATTATTTTTTTGTAGATTTTTCCATAATATGGGCTCCATTGCTTTATTGCTTTACTGTTACTACCAGTAGCAAATTTAATGGCATATCAAGCACAAGGCAAAGTCTTTTGGTAGCAACAGGGAGCCATGTACATAAAGCATTGCACTCCAAATCCATCCATATGCCTGTCCCTTAAATGGCTAGTGCTATTCACTGTTAGGTATAATCCTGCGCTCAGTTCCAGGTGTTTTCCATGATATCACTATGCTCTACAATGTTTTTAGGAATGTTTGCTCCACCCTTGGTAAATTAATCCTTCAGTCTCCAGCAGGACTGTTAGCCATGTAAGAATGCATAATTAAAGTATTGCTAGCATAGATCTGTATCAAATATCTCTTACATTACCATTTACATTACATTCTTTTTGGGATAGTCAGCAAAAAAAAAGTAACAGAAGCCCCACATAACAGAATCCTTTGCTTCTGACAGTTTTCAAGTACCTGTGGATGCACAGACATTTCCATTCTCCAGGGTGATTCTCTTTGCAATTGTTTTCTTGTTTATTTGTGTGCCTGGCTCGCTTTGCCTACAGACTCCCTTTCAAGATGAAATTTTGAGAGTGCAATTTAAAAGGCAATATAATTTAATTACTCCCTTAAGATTCAGTCTAAATAAATAAAACATTGCCGGTGAAGAGACGAAAGCAAGAGTGTTAGTATGCAGTGCTGCACTCAGTTTTACATATATAGAATTTTGAGGTGGTGCACTCTAATCTGCAGGATTACTATGCCTGCCCTCATGCACAATTCATACATTGAACAGAATCCAGTGCAATCTCATGTCTCTAGTTAAATATTTAAAGTGTTTATTAAAAGTGTCAGCATTTTAGTTCTGCAGATGGACCTCTGCCAAGACAAACAGGGCAGTGTAATATATAAAAAAAAAAACATAAGGTACTTATAAGTAGCAGTTGCAAGGCTCAGGAGGGATGACAGTAATATTTATTTATCACTCAATGAATTAATAAACAGTTGTCATCAATCAATTCTGAATCCCATGAGGATAAATCATGCATGTGTGCAGCATCTATGTAGCCAAGTTGAAAAAGTCAAGTGCAAAGAAAGCAGGCAGGATTCTCATTGGAAACAGTAGCCACTGTCAATGTTAGCTGAGCAAAAGCTTTTGTTAAATATTCATTCCCAGTGAAATTCAGCATTTGGCACTGGCGAATAGTTTAGTGAAACTTCTGCAAAAATTCACTGTGAAAGTCACACCGGAAAACTCACCGCAAAAATGTAGCCATGAGAATATGCCTATTGACTTCAGTGTGTTTCTCAACTTTTTTACTGTTTTGTGGTTTCCTGCATTTTTGTGATTTTTTTTTCGGCAAAGCAAAACGAGACAGATTTGCTCATCACTAGTCAATGTGCTTCAGGCCCTCAGAAAGTCTTTAACGCAGGGGGGTGGGCTGGGATGTAGCAGTTATGCTACTAATTGTAAGACTCTACTACATCAGTTTGGGCTTGAAAATTGTTTAATGGTGCAGTGTTGCTTTTGTTTTTGTTCTACAGCTTCCATCATACCATAACCCTTAATAATATGTTGAGAATCCTGGGAGTTGTAGTTTAGCTACATTTGGGTAAAGAACCATTGCCATGGAAAGTTTATTTCCCCTTGCTGGCCCTGTATTCATGGTAATACATGCTAGGTCAACACATGTTTAGATGCTTTATTGAGCATTTGAAAGATTGTGTCACAAAATCAATGTAGGTTCACTTTGTGATGAGCAAGCAGGTTTGAAAGCCCAGAAGTGAGTAATTTATTGCACAACTAGTATATTCATCTTTTCCTGGTTGTTTGTGGCACTGTCCTGTGAAATGTGTAGATATATGAAGTGCTTTTGAACTGAAAAATTGATATGTGCAGTGTGTGCAGAATATATCTGAAGCATATTCTTAGATATCAGGTAGCTTTAGGTTGCTATATTTGTATTCTTATAATTATCATTATATTACAGTATATTAAATATCCTTCTAAAATAATGCTAAAATAGCTGATAAAATTTTCAATGAAACCTAGATAAATATCATGACCAGATCAAATCCAGGTTAAAGGGGAACTTTGATTAAAAAAATCCACTAAACTATAATTAGTCATAATTATTTTGTTCAGCTACTTAATTATTTATATACAGGTACATTCTGTTATCCAGAATGTTCGGGATCTGGGGTTTCACGGATAAGGGGTCTTTCTGCAATTTGGATCTCCGTAACTTAAGTTTACTAAGAAATAATTTAAATACTAATAAAACCCAATAGGACTGTTTTACCTCCAATACGGATTCATTATATCTTGGGATCAAGTACAAGGTACTGTTGAATTATTACTGAGAAAAATGAATCGTTTTTAAAAATTTGAATTATTTAAGGAAAATGGACTCTATGGGAGAAGGCCACCCCATAAGCCAGAGCTTACTGGATAATGGGTTTCCAGATAACGGAATTCTTGATGTGAGTCGTAGCATATTTCATCTGGTCTAATAGGCTGATTCCAAAACCAGCGATTTGCTATGCTCAGCAGCCAAATTCATGACTGGGTTTTTTTGCTGCAGGGCAATTGAGAAAAGGATCACGATAGCATGATTTATAAATGCCCAGTAAAATATTACTGAGGGCTTCAGAGGATCTCAACAATAGGACAGAATGGTGTTTGACTGCTTTGAGCAGCTGAAGACATTCCAACAAATTGACAAGTATTGCATTTGATAAATGTCAGGAAAGTTTCATACGTGGGAAAATATTGATCTGCTGGGAAAGCTTCAGGATTGCCCAGTTTGTAAAGGGACGGATCGGAAAATCAGACATTTACAGATATTTAAAGGAGAAGGAAAGGCTAATAAAGAGTTAATCTTGAGCTGCAGGCATACCTTCAGTTCTCCCCATATTTCTCCCATTCAGATGATCAGAAGCCTCATAGGAAAAAATATGCTGAGCTCTGTAAATAAAGTTCCCATAATGCCTTGCTCCTGCACCAAGACCAAGACCGGTGTACATACTCAGTTAGTAAGACTATGAGGAAGCTTCCTGCTGATTGGTTCAGATCCACATTCCTAAGGGGGGGTTGAGTTCTTAGCATTCTTGAGGAAGGGGGGAGCAGGAGAGAGGAGAGAGCTGCGTGTCTCTGGCACAGGAAAACAAAGAGACAACAAATCCTGTTTCTTTTAACAGAGAAGTCAGTGCAGCGTTTCTGTAAGTGCTTATGGCTGTATTTACATAGACCTTTCTGATAAAGATTACTTAGTTTTTAGTAATGCTGCAAATAAGGCTAATGTTAGATGAGGCGTCTGGTGTATATTTTCAGCTAGCGGAAAAGTGCTTGCCGAAAATACTGCCACACAGCTCTTACCTGTGCCTGCACCTGCTTTAACTTTTGGCTTGTGGGCATGCTCAGTTCTTCTAAGCTCAGATTACTAAACACACCCTCCATGCTAGCAGCCAGTGAAGGGATGGCATTGCTGGTTCCCATAGAAACTCAGCTCTAGCTGTCTGCTTTAATTTTTTTCTCCTAACTTTCTCTCCTGAGCTCAGCTCAAACAAAGCAGAACTTTTAACAGACACAGTTCTGCATGTGTGAGCCTGTATTCTTGATGAAATGTATGCTGAATAAGGGTCTGTATGTGTGTGTGTATGCAGTTTGCAGATTTAAATGCATCTGATTATGTATCAGAGGAAAAATGGCCACTGGGTGAAAGCTGCTATTTGCTTTAGGAAAATGTGATGGTGCTGGCAAGCGGAGTGGATATATGCAGTACAAATGATGCCATTTGGGTGGGGGAGACGTGCCCAACTGATATACATTGTAGGCAAATGTAGGCTTTACATGTCCTTTTTTTTCTAGTCCACTACGGCTAATGGGCCGCTGGATGCAAAGGGAACCTGTATACCCTTGACTAACATTTTTCATTCATTCATCAGTGTAGTCATTAAATAATTTTGCTTTAGCTCTGAACACCTAAACAGCACTACATGGTCCTACTGAAGTTTAATCAAGAGCAATATTGGCAAGCCAAAAATTACATGCATCAAGCTTTTGGGGATGATTCTCTCTGGAGAATAATTTTGCATCTGTAATTTAGTTTGATATGACTGCTTTATAGAGGTAGGTGGCAGCTGGGTGGCCCAGAAGAAGAATTTCCATTATAAGCTGCAACAAGCCATGAATGGCACTGGATCTCCTTTTTGGGCTAAAGCTTTAGTAGAACTAGAATGGCCACATACAGTAGCAGTTATTTTATGTAAAATATATCAGAGCTTTCAAAATCAAGGATAACTACTGTATAAAGGAATGGCATTATACATTCCAAAGAATTGCCAAGAAGGACAAAAAATAATATTACAACCTTCGTTTTTTGTGTACAGTCTACATTTGCTGTTTTGCCTCAGTAATATATGTTAGTCATATTTTATAGCTGATAGCTAGGTAAAGGAAGATATTCAATATCTAGATAGATACAGTGGATGATATAATGCCAGCTTACAGTTATTGTTCCACAGGAAACAGCAAATTCAGATGAGCACACTGAAGGGTAGATAACATTGCAGCCAATGCATCACTCGCATTTGCTGTTGATTTTATCATAGTGAAAGGACACTACTAAACAAGGGCATCATTATAATTGATTTCAATGCATTAATACATCTTAAAAAGATAAATATTTACTTAGTACTATTGGATCTTTGAAGTGTGAAGCTTGGAACTGAAGCTGCCCACACTCCTTATCTTTCTGGCACCACTTCCAAGATTGTGCTGCCAGTGGCCACAATGTCAGCTCTGCATGCCGTAGGATGGTGTGCCCACCTTCCTGCTGCTGACTAAGAGACTCTTAACCCTTTGTATACCATGTATTGAACTTGCTCTGCTCTCCTTAATTATGCTTCCTCAGTGGTCCTGGCTGCAAACCCCAAAAAGGGCCATGCGGCCTGAAAGGAACCTGGGAGCTGCCTGTGCATTTAAGCCCTTTAAAAACTGTATTGTGAGCTACATTGATTTATGTTGGGTTAGATAATATAGACTACAAGAGAAAATGTAAACCAATCAAGAATAAGGTATTTTAATAGGACATTGTGGTACTTTTGTGGGCATGGGACCTTGGATAATATATTCATTATACTGTGCATATACACTCTGGACTGAAATGGCATATTTAGTTAGTGAATCTCTATACAGGTATGGGACCTGTTATTCAGAATGCTCAGGACCTGGGGGTTTTCGGATAAGGGATCTTTCCGTAATTGGGATCTCCATAACTTAAGTCTGCTAAAAATCATTTAAATATTGAATAAACCCAATAGGCTTGTTTTGCCTCCAATAAGAATTAATTATATCTTAGCTGGGATCAAGTACAAGGTTCTGTTTTATTATTACAGAGAAAAGGGAAATCATTTTTAAAAATTAGAATTATTTGCTTATAATGGAGTCTATGGGAGATGGCCTTCTTGTAATTTTGAACTTTCTGGATAACGGGTTTCCGGATATGGGATCCCATAGCTGTACTCCGTATTAAACAGTATAACAAACTACATAAAGATACCTACGCATACATGCAGGAATTATGATATAAAGCTATTTCTGGCGCTGCCTTTTTCTGATATATACAGAACATTTTGTACTTATGCTATGTCTAAAAATACCCTAGAACTTCAGAGGCCTTAAAGTCTCTGCTCTACGATAATTACCTGGCTAAAAATGGGCACTTTAATTAAAGACTGTACAAAGAAGGTGGCTATTTGAACATTAAATCTGCGTTGGCTTAGTTGATCCAACATATATTTTAATTCTTTCGAACGCCACTTACATAGAGACCTGCAGTATAAATAATCATGTATTGTGTGTTTAAATAGTTCTCTGTCCAGGAAGACAGTTAAAATTTCTGCTACTCGTAAATGTTGTTACATATTTAGCAATTTAACCAAATTCTCATTGTTTAACGCCTATTTAATCATAAAATTAGCCTAATTAGTCATTTTAAGTTAAAATTGGAAGGCATGGGAACCCAATATCTTAAAACTGGTGTACTTATAAGCCATTGTTATGCTCAAATGGTATATAATTAGTGTTACAGTAAATTAATTTCCTAAGAAAATAGAACATTTGATAGTTGATTCCCTAAATGGCAAGAAGTGTGCCTAAAGGCAATACGTGAGTGCATTTAGCTGTAATAAGTGATGACAGTCCCTGTATATCAAACTAAAAGGTGATGTTTAATTCCAGAAGAGTGTGTAGGGTAACTTCCCATGAGATGTATCAGTCTGGTTGTATGTCCAGTTGTGAGGCAGAAAAAATAAAGTCTAAAAGGGCTCATTTAGGTCCTCAAGTACAATCAACAAAGTACAATTTTGAGCGTGACCGCCGTGTTGTTTTCCCACAGTGCACCATTTTCTCCAAAATTGTGGATGCAAACAGGTAATTCTCTTGATGCAATTGCACTGCATCTTGTGTCTAAATTGCCAACTGCACAAATGCTTTGTCCCGAACGAGGCACAGTTGTGCTGAAATCTGCCTGGCATCACTTCCAGTGTATAATTAATGGCTTTTTATCGTTTCTAGCAGCTGGTCAACTCCAGAATGTGGGAGTGTAGGACTCACGTACAATGAGGGGCCTTGACGTGGCACGTGAGCTTACATATTTTGGCCAAAGTGTGGTACTAACACCTCATTTTTTGTAAAAATTATTTTTAAAGGCAAACTAAGCGCTGGCAATCTTTCTTTCTCTTTGTGTATAATTAATGGCTTTTTATCGTTTCTAGCAGCTGGTCAACTCCAGAATGTGGGTTAGACCGAGCGCTGGCACAAGTGTGTTTCTAGCAGCTGGTCAACGCTACAGCATGGGTTAGACCGAGCGCTGGCAATTTCTTTCTGTGTTTTGATCACTTCCAGTGTTTGGTGTGCAAGCAAAGTGCATGCCCTAATCTTTCGGGGCAGCACTGCGGTGACTGTTGCAGGGTGCGAAGTAAACTTGGTCAGGAGGTGGTGGAAGTTCCAGTGTTTCCCTGGGTCAATATGTGCTTGCAGATGTAAATGAGCCCTTATGTATTTTAATGTTAGGCCAAATGTTTACAGATAACAAGTTGTATTTTATCAACACTGAACAAATTTGTCCCTTGGCAGTAACCCGTGGCAACCAATCAAAATTTTGCATTTATTGGTCTACATACAGCTGGCTTTAAATAAAAAACAAACAAACAAAAAAAAGCTTGTCACTGATTGGTTGCTGCCCAGGTGCAAATTAGCCCAGTGTTGATAAAGGTGGCTTTGACCCTGCACATTTTATGATCATAGAATTCCAGAAAACCCCTTAAGCTAAGTAACTCTGGTACAGTGGATGGAAAGAGTAAGAAAACATTAATAAAAACAAACTTTCTTTTTATAATTTTTTGCTACACTGTGTTGTACCACACTTATACTTACAAACATACAATCCCACTATCTGTCTTCCCTTCTTTTTTCTTTATTCATTGCTTAGTAACTGTTTCCTCCTTCCTGATGTCCTTGTTAAATGCCCTCTGTCCGTTTAGGCAGAAAGCATGGTGTTCCCAAGTCTTGTTCTCTTCCAGAGATAACAAGCAGCTATTCATCTTCTCTTTGGCTGAATCTCTCACTATCGCTATATGCATAAATACAGAATTCGCTTTACATATGTTTTGTTTCATACCTTATTTTACGTTTTCCAGGTTATGAGCAATTCATTTTCTAATATTAATACTACTGCAGAGGGGCAGATGAATGAACATCCGGTGGGGGGTGGGGGTACAATGAAAAATAGTACAAAGCAGATACAGAGCATTTCAAAATATATAGTTTTTTTCTGTGTGCAATCAGTTATTCTTTGTGTTTATTGCTAGCAATACAAGTAGCAAAACAATATCCAGCTGCCAAAATAGTTTAGTAACATGTAAAATCCATGTAGCAGTAAGTGCAGTGATTCTTATTGCTTTTATTTTATGGACATGCTCAGAAGAGTTCCCGAGTCACAGATGGAAGTGCAAATATAAATTCTCTTGGACACTTTCTCTAAATAACAGGTGGTTTGTGATAAAGTTATTTTTGCCCAGACACATTCCATATTTCTCTACAAGTACATATAAACAGCAGAAGGTTGTAGAGGATTTTCCTTCAATTTCCTCTTAAAGTGCTTACAGTAAGATCATGAATTATACAATTTATTGTGGTGATAAATAATCCCACAAATTCATTCCTTCCCTGAGAAGCAACATAAGTGAATATCATATAACCTAGGCCAAAAGAAGCTATTTATCTATATATAAGGGAATAAAAGAGCACACCTATAATAAAAAAAGCATAAAAATAAAAAACACCAAAATGCACCGCGCTGATATCACTACATGAGTTTGGCCATTTGTAGGAGTTTTGATCATATATAATGGCAAATACATTTGAACTACTTATTTTCTGCCTCATTACTCTAAAAGTAGTGGCACTGCCTAGGCATTTTTGTAATTTCAGAAGAAGCAATAACTAAAGCTAAATATTTTCAGGGAGAACTTTACATAAATGGACAAATGGAAATATTGATTTATACTGCCTTTATTTTTTTACCAAAAAGCAGTTCCACCAATGTCAGCAGATTAATTTGTTTACTACTACATAAAAATGGTGAGGGCTGCAACTGAGAATTTTGCATAGCTTAGAGAATGTGTTGCTTTTAACACTAGGGGGCACATTTACTAAAATCTGTTTTTTTCTGGGCTTAAAACATGCTATGGTATAAATTTGGAGTAACCACGTTAATTTCTGCAGTTCTAAAATGTCTCGAAAATGCTTTTATCTTATACAAAAATATTGCAGTTGCTTTCTGAAAGTCACAATATTTTCGTGCAGAAAATTTCGTTAGCCCACGAAAACCTTTTTGGTTTTGATAGCTTCCATGTCTATATTTGGAAGCCTTCCACAGGACTCAATGGTACTCGACAAATCAAACCTGGTGAAAAGATAGTCCCAAGGCAAATTGTAAGAGAAGCGCTAACAAATTCCGAAATGTTCATATTCTTTGTGCAAAGTATGATTTTTTAGTGGAAATTTACCAAAAACCACGAAAAACTGTTTAGTAAATGGATCCCTAGGACTAAGACTAAAAGGGGACACAAATCTTTCCCAAACCTGAAATTTGTGTGCCTCCTAGTTCTGCAAGTAGTCAATTTTAAGGTTTAGGATACCTCAATGGGAATCCCATCTAATAGGGCAATGTCAAGTTACCTTTACGTTTGAAAATACTGAGCAAATTATTGCTTGCTAATATTGCACTGTTATCAGACAATACTATTTAGATCAAGGATCCCCAAACTTTTATTCCCGTGAGCCACATTCAAATGAAAGAAGTTTTGGAGAGCAACACAAGCATGAAAAAAGTTTCTGGAGGAGCGAATGAGAGCTGTAATTGGCTATTTGTTGATGTTGATTGGCAGCCTACAGAAGTCCCTGTTTAGCAATTACACTGGGTTTTTATGTAATCAAAACTTGCCTCCTAAATAGAAATTCAAAAATAAGCACCAGCTTTGAGGCCACTGGGAGGGTTGGAAAGCAACATGTTGCTCACGAGCCACTGGTTAGGAATCATTGTTTTAGATGTTCAGCCTCCAACAAAATGCCTTTAGTGGTGATTGTATGAAACAGGTGGAAAAGTGTGGACAGAGCTGGCAGGATGCTCTTGCAAAATGTTGGAGAACTTTGAAAACTGTTATTATGCAGCGTAACTTTAAGAATCTTCTCTATGGTTGCTGGGCTACAGCTCCATCATTCCATATGTTATATACATTATGTGAGTTTACTTCAGCAACATCTAAGTGGAGCAACACTGCTATGAAAGGTATATGTCCCCATTAATGTCAGAAATAATCCAAATCCAGGGCTTTTTTTTGTTTCAGAGTAACTGTATATTGAGAAATCAGAAGAAAAGTAAAAGAAAACAGCAAATAGACATCAAAACAGGTATAAAACAAACAAATTTCGCTATGACTGTATTTGTGAATAATATGTTTTTTAGTGTGACTTTTAGTTGCATATTCTTGCACTTTTTCCCTGACAGTTTTATGAATTTCCTTCTGGCTGTGGCATATATTAAAAAGAGCTTACATTTGTGCTTGATCTGTTTATTCATGACACTGTTAATTTGGTTGCTCCAGATGGCTGGAGAAAAGCCTATATTGTGTCACTATGTAAAACAGGTAAAATGGAATAGACAAATGATTAGAGGTTTGTGAGCTTGACATTTCTTAGTTGGAAATTAACATTTAAAATGTGGATGAAATTATTTGCACAGCTTAATCCTAGTTACTATCCTTTACAATAGCTACTTGATTAGTGCGCAAAGAGCATTTATATTGTATATAGTAATATTTTAGTATACACTTTATTTCAAAGAGAACAAGTTATAACATGGTACAACATAAGTGAATAGGATCAAAGGGCTAATTTACTGGCTCTAGGTGTAGTGTTTGGTGCTAAAATAGTCTCAGAACTGTGCCATCTAAAATGCAATAAACAAACCACTCAACTGTGCTCATTTATGTGCTGTAAGAGATGCAATGGACAAGATCATTGTTAGATGTATGTTCACCAGTGTTAAAGGTGATACACAATTAGCTCTAGGGAAATTGCCTTGCAGCAAGTACGGCTGTGTTCTTTTGCCGGCTTAGAAAAGCCAGAGCAATGGGTTCCTGGAGTGGATGAAGGAGAGTAGCATGGGCCTTTCATTCCATACTCCATTTAGTGTTTGCAGTAGGCCAGCAGTAGGTAGGTACCTGATAAGGCTGCAGATGAGCAGCAAATAAAAGAGTTGTGGGGTTGCCCATCTATGCTCTCCTGAGACCATCTTGTATTGGAGGAATGTGTGGGACTCTGCGGACACCCCCTTGTGTTGGAGGGAGGAGTGGTGCTGCCAGTATGTGAGCCTTGCTAGAACCTTGCCCAGAAGGGGAGAGTCAGCAGGGCATAGTGAGACGCCTAAATGTTCCAGACCATGGATGTGTGAAGGTAACTGGGGATGGTAAGAAACCCCAAAATGTTCCAGAGTGTGAAAGTTACCCTGGATGGGAGTCCTTGACAAGGGACAAGTTTTGAATGTGTTTTGTTGAAATGCTATAGAACTCTGTTACTGTTACCTTTATGTTGGGAGGAGTTTGCCCCAAATAAACTCTACTTACCTATCCACAATAGTTAATTTCCCAGAAAAACTAGGTGTACAGGCAGAAGGCATGTCACAGTGCCAATAAATACATTTAAGAGTATTTAAATATCTGTCCATGGCTCACCCTCATGCCTGCCCCTTGTGCTGTATTGTAGGTGTAAGTTGTGTCCAGATATACTCAGTATATTGCATAAAAAAGGTTTTACATTGCCAGTACAATTAGCAAAGAGTTTGCACTTTCATCAATATTTTTAGAAACCAATGTCAACCTCCATAGCCTGGGCCACTATGTATACATTTGGAACAAGTGAATAGAAGCAAACACTCCATTCAAGGATATTTATTCTACCTGCTGATTGGTTGATATGGGTTACTGCACATGGACACACTTAATGCCTTTTATGACATACCCCCATTAATATTTATTATACAATACAAATGTACAAAAAGTGTGCCAAGATCCATCTGAGGAAGGGAGGCAGAAATACCTCTAAAATGTTGTGCTTCCCATGCAAGTTTTGCACCTTGATATTGATATTGGAGTGCACTGGCATTGTCATATAAAAAAACTATAGAATGCACCTTTAGCTTTGCCCGTGTTAGATAATGAGTCCTCTGATCTTGTTAACATTTCTAGTAACCTGCTCTTCCTAGTGCCTTTTGCTTAGCCAGTCCCTGACACTAACAAAAAAAAATCCCTTCCATCATCTATTGCTTTTTGGATGGAACGGGGATTGGCACGTTAATTTCAATTATATTTGCTATGCAGCCTGTCATTAGAATTGTATTTATTAGTAAATTTTGATGTCGTATTATATATGATTACCTATAAAGTTGCTATCTGTAACTAATAGACCTTCTTTAGGGAAAAAAGAACAGGGAAGGCCTTCACTGTATAAAGCAGACATCTTACTCATGGATGCAATGAACCAAGACAGGCTTTTATTTAGCAGTTTCACACAGGGGATGGCAGAGTGGGATAGAGTGTAATCACACAACAGACTCAACTTCCACACCACTTCTGTATTTACACTCACAGCATTCTTTCTCTCCTTTATCCAATAATTCTCCTTGTTTTTTGGGTCCACATACAGCACACAAGCTTCTCCCAATTGTCTCCCTACAGCCAGTAGGTCCTCTACTGAATACTTCAGTCCCTAACTAGCACACATTCGCCTGGGGTGCTAAACCCAAACTCTACCTCCTCATCAGGTTCATAGACTGCCCTTGCAAATTAAACAGCTACCTAATCACCTCTGAGAGGATACTTGGACTGAACTCCTATTTCCCCTGGCTAAGCGCAGCCTCCTTTTCCTTCAGACTCACCCAGTTGCCTGCACTGCCATCAGTACTGGGAATGTCCCCAGCTCTGACACTTCCTTTTAAAACCTCCTATGGGGAAAGTCCCTACGGCCAACCTAAGGTGTTGGTGCCACCTGCTGACTGGGCTAAATATTGCCCAACTATTGATACTTTGAAATAAAACTCTGAAATAATAAAACTTAATTTTGATGTACAGTAAAAGCTGATGGTGGGATATGCATTTGCCTAAATGTAAACTAGGCAGTGCTCATGATTATGGAAAGGCTGGCTCCCCAGAACATGCCATACACCACTGGTGCAATAAATTGAGCAATATTAGTGTAGCACAGCACTATGGTGTGCAAGGAATACCTATCCTTAACATTGGCCTTGCAATATGTATACAGCTTAATGTGTGTCTAAGGGCTCTTACATACAGGCAATTTGCTATGTTCCTCCTGCGATCAGTGGTTCTGTGCCTCACAATAAGATAAGTACATTGAGGTAAATAAATTCCATCAACCTGTCATTTCCACTGCAACCACTTAAGTTAAAGGGGAACTCCGGCTTCCGAGCCAAAAGTTGTTAAAAAGCCCCACACAACACAAATACCCCTAATATACCTATCTCTATAATCTGTTCCTTCAAAAGGTCTGTTTCTGCATCATTTGAAATTCTGGCATGGGAGGAGGGAGTAAAACATTGATGTTACAAATCATAACAACTTCTTCACAGCTTACAGACAACATGCAGAAACTACATGGCCCACAATGCATTGCATTGTGTGATGTTCCTTTCCTTATTCACATGACATATTATTACATTAAAAATCATGAAAACTTTGCATTTTTTTAATTGATGTATATTACACAGTTGCTTGAAGTTACTGTATGTTTACATTTGTTTGGGAGGAGTTCCCCTTTAATGAGCCCTAGAATTCAACTGAGCTTTTTTTTGAAACATTAATTACCAGTAACAGTATTTTGTCTTTAATCTTTGCTTTACCTCTTAAATATAGCAGATAAAAGAAATGTATTGACAAAAACCCAGCAACTTCAAAAAGCCTTACAGGAGATTTTTTTTTTTTAGGCAACATACAATTTCATTAAAAGCACTTGCATAGACCCTAAGCTCTGGGATCACACCGGTCCCAAAGCAACACACCTGATTCTCCCCTGAGAAAGTAGCCAGACCTTTCGAAAGGCTGCCTGGATTGAAAGTAGCTGGGTTTCTAAGGCAACTAGTTAAGATGTACAGTGAGAACAGCATCAGCAATGTCTCAGCCTTCTCTTCGGCTCTCCAGTGCTTATTGAAGGTGCATACCTGACACGCCATTAATCTCCCTTCTAGAAAAGCTTATTTATAATATGTTTTTTCTTCGTGCATCTTCCGGTCCCACAGAGTCTCTGTGCATGTCCGTTTATGTTTCATATCCATATATTGCATTTTGATTTATGAAGTAAAAACTAAGAACTTAAAGTACCTGTATTTAAACCTTGCTTACACATGAATAATTTACTGTATGTGCGGCTTTCATTTAAAGCTGTAGATATGTAAGCCCAAAATTATTATTATTACACATATAAATAATCCTAATCAAAATAACACCTGACAGCACTAAGCCCCATAATTGATATGGAACATCACATAACCCATCACTGCATATCTGTCTGTTACTAATGGGGTTAATGTAGAGCCATAAATCACTTAAACTGTCCTACGTCTTTTTAAAAGTTTTAAATTCTTTAAGCCCACACAGTGACTCATTATCTGCAATGCCTGTCATAGCTCATATTTAAATCGATGACTGATATGTAACAAACAATGAATATATAGCATGTACCTTTTCTTCCAATGGCGTTAAAATCCTACTATATTATGTCAATCACCTAAATTAGGCATATTACGTAAGTGTTACATTACATGGAATAGAAAGGTATATCCAAAATATACATAAATACAGTAGATTATTCCTTACACAATTGTATCATTGTCCACTTGGCTATACTTTTATTTATAGTACAAATATGTTTTTCTGATGTAACATGCTCATCAATGCATGCTGGTGTTAAACCTTTCCTTATTATCCTGTCTCTGCAGCTGCCCCCTCACTTCTCATATTCCCCTAGCACCACTTTATGCCACACTTGTGTCATGCTTGTGTCTCCCCCAGCTGTGCTGCTCTCCCTTATGGCTCAACCCTTCTCTCTGTGCTGTCATTGCCAAACTTCCATGCTCCTCTCTTATTTTCGCAGTGTCCCTCTTCTCTTAGCTAACCTATTTATCACTTTAACTGTATATACCATACCATAGCAACATTACTCCACTGAGATGTTGTTGGACTACATCACTCAAAATTTTCCATGGTTGAGGAATATTGGGAGCTGCAATGCTGCAGGATAAAATGTTATCCCAAGTCTGCCACGGGCAGTAGCACACTGGATGAAGAGCATCCACCAATCAGCATCCTGCCTGTTTGGCTTAATTACTGTGGAATACTGGCCTAAAACTATCACAAAGTAATCCCAACATGTTAGGTAATCAGACGACTGAAACAGTGCTAGTAAGGATGATTGTTAACGTAGAATTCTCTTGCAACTGTATTTAAAGGAATACTTTAGTTTTCAGTCATCTTAGCTGATTATGTATGATCATATGTTTGTCAAACATTGTGCCACTACTGTATAGTTGCATTTGATGTCAGTATGTCTGTCCCGCCTCCTGACATAGGTTCCCACAATGGCCTGCGTCAATGTGTGCAGTGGATTTAAGCCTCCAGTCTTCGTAAACACACCCCATAGAATGCATTTTATAACATAAATTATAGCATTCTGACTTAGAAATTATTCAGTGCAATTGTGTCTGCAAATTGGGTGCAACTGTGCTGAATATTTACAAATTCTGTGTGGTGTAATTTCCAGTGTTCAATGGTTTAATTTCTGGTGTTTGGCGTGCAAGTGACTTGTGCACCATATTTTTGCCTCACAAGTGTGCAGCGCCTATTGACACAGGGCACTAAGGGAAGCCTGAAGCTGTCATCTAGTCCCGAGGTGGCAGTGGCTCTTGGGTTACTCTGCATAAATAGGCGCAGCAGCACCCAGTTCAGAATAAAAGGCAGGTAGTACTGAGCAATGTCGAGCACAACTATATAGAAGTGCAAGATGGTGTCTTGAGGACCAGAATTCAGGGACTGGTGGAGAGAGTCAGTACTAGAAGTGTGAGGTGTGGAGGCATGGGAGATGCTGAAGAATTAATTATGAAGATAGGAAGAGATCCTTGGATCCCTATTGAAGACAGAACATAGGGCAGCAAGAAATGACCAACACTTTCAAAGGCTGCAGATAGTTTGAGCAGTGTTACGAGCAAGAAGCCTCCCTTATATTCATCAGAGTGCAAGGCTGGTGGATAGTTGGAGGAGGTTGTAGCATCTAGAGATGGCAGGTCAATTTATTCAGGAGTTGCACTTAAAATACTGCACTTGTGTAAGCAAGTTACTTTTTAAGTTTTTCCTCCTAGTGTATTTGGTTGTTATACTGACATCAGCCACCAGGTGGCCTAGGGTGCATATTTAGCAACGTAGGAGATATCTAACTAATTTTAACCTGTAGGATTCTTAAACTTACTACAGCATTCAGGTAACTTGCTTCTTCGTAAAGGTTAGAGGGTGTCAGCAAAAACTGCCTCTATTATTATTTAATGCATTTAGTATGTTGGGGCATTGCTGTTGCGACTCAATGAATAATTATTTACAGGTGAAAGAATGGCCTTTACTGTACTAAATGATTCACATAGTATGGAGCAAATAGTGCAGGTGGCAGTTTATTAAATTTGCTAAAGAAAGGCCTGAAACCCCCCATACTGTTTCCCACTGACGTAAGTTGAATCCACCTGGCACAGCAGTACAAGCGGCTCTTAGCATTGAAACACAAATTCTGATCACATTTACTAGTATGTAAATTCAGTTAGAGTTATGGCACACAAGGTCGTGTGTCTGCTGTCTGTCTGTGAGTGACGCACATGGAGCAGTAACAGATGGAGCTCTGTGGTAATAACACTTACATCACTGCTGATGTACATCAGCCATGGCACATTTCATTTAATATTATTGTCTTGTCATGCCAGTGTTGTACTGACATTATAAGGGTTAACCCTGGAAACATTTGGCTTTGGGTCCACAAACAGAACTTTAATTAGATATTCAAGCAGGAGGCTGTGGAAAAGGTGCCACTTACTGGCATATAGAACAATTTGGAGCTAGACAATTTGCTCAAGGAAACTGGGACAATTGGTTTCTTTGATCTGTTGATCAATGGAGCTGTATAGCTGCAGGGGGAGGGGAGCAGCTATGTGAAAAATATGAATTATAGAAAAGGATCTATATCTCCTCTGCTATAGAGTTCACATCCTTATAAATCACGTATTAGTTATGAGAAGGCCACAAGCTTTCTAATGATACCAAACAGAGTTTTGGGGGATTGGAACATGAGACACCCTGGATCACAGCATGCCACATTTTCATTATAATAGTGGTTACTGGCAAGTGCCAGCATTATATTATATTACAAAAAACTGGCCTGAAACCAACAAACACCTACAGGGACTCATTAATGACATGATCCTTCACTCTCCTACCTCATGCATGAGGGGAGAATATCCCAGCAGGTCATTTAAAGGGGAAGACACCTATCCATGATAGCTTTTACCAGTGGACCCAATTTTGCTGGGGGTATGTGCCCAGGTTTCCAACTCTTACCTCTGGAGGACACAAAGGAAATTCTTGGTAACGTACTTATGGTTTCTCTGTATTCTAATCCTTTTTTATTTTATTAACTGTTTTGCATGTGTATGTGTATTCTTTGTAATATCTTTTTTTGTATATGCACTGTTTTTGTAATATTAAATATAAAATTTAATATGTTTTGTCATTTTGCTCTAAAAGAACTCATCATCTGTATTAAATCTAGTGCCTAAATGCATTAAATTCTTGTTTGTGTGTAAAGGGAAAGTTATCTGTGTATATAGTAATTAACTAGTTGACTGCTAGCAGGAGAGAGTTACTGTCTGTGGCTGCTAGAATACTTGTAGAAGCTAACCCTAGCTAAAGTAAGAGAGAGTATGTGATACATTTGTGTAATGTGAAATATTACCTGTAGAGTGGAGTATACCTATCTGTGTGTTTACTACTGGGAGTAATATAGAGGGCGCTGTGCTATGCCTGCAGTAGTTTTATTTCAGTGCCTGTTCTTGCTCTCTCTCTCTGGCTCTCTCTCTCCTTCTTGTACAATAGAGTTATACCTGTGCTTAAGGATTAGATCTTCCTTGTTAAATAAACTTACATAAAGTTGTTCATAATATGCTGCCTGTTTCTGGAGCCTTGATATGATCTGCAGAAGCTGAAAAGCTGAACACAACATAGAGATCAGGGAGACATTCATATTAGGTTTCTATCGCTTGTTAATGATAGATGGTGGAAGTGAGTATATTTGTTGTGTTTTGGTATGTTTGGGAACATCTGTGTGTAAGGTGTAACCCCTTCTGGCCAAGTCCCAGGGTCAGGTGCGGCTGAGAGTGCCATTTTCTTGACAGACAGACAGGAGCATTTTGACCACAGACTGAATAAAGAAAACATTTATATGACCATGGGTGATACTATTTATGGAAAACATTATACAGTATTACAAAATATCAGGATAAAGTGTATATTAGCCCTCACTATCTAGCTCTTTCTCTATGTCTCTATCTACCTATCTTGCTGTCTTTCTATCTATAAATACCAGAATAGCAAGAGGTTTACAGTCCGACACTAGCAAGTACCAGCGGAGAAGTCAATAGGTTTTTTTTAGTAACAAATAACAGCTCACAGCATGTTTTTAAAAGTAGCCCAAGCAATATAAAAATATACCATTATGCCACATATATTCAGTATAAATTGTACCTTTGCAATTGGTAGATGAGGCATTAACACTCAAAAAAAAGCATAAAAAAAAAATAAAACTTACCAAACTATTGTATCTGAATAATTATCTCAGGTTTGATAAAACTCACATTAAAAAAAGAAAATGAAAATCAATGAAAAAAAAATGACATCAATGTTTTTCAAAATAAAACCCTCAATAAAAATGCTTTCCTATAAAATGTCCTGCTATCGCTGGCTACTTTTCATGCCTTTCTCCAGGGATCAAAATAGCCTGTCAGAGCCAACTGTTCTAATTAGTGCACAGATTTTCTAGAAAATACAGATAGAAGTGCAATATTTCTCTCAGCTGTAGACTGTAGCGAGAAACACTTTTGGGAGGCAAGGGGATTTTTCTGTTCTCGAGGAAAATGTCAAACTTTTGAAATATACCATGGTTCACTTTGACAACTTAATTTAATTTTAAAGATTATGTTCATCTTTAGCCAGCTAAAAAGGAATGCCGTGCTAAATAAGAAAGGCTTGTTTTGTCTCTTGAGATCATCTCTAACAATTTTCCATTATAGCTAAGAAAGACAAGAGAAATATATAAGTCCCAGCAAGGGACATATCAAATAGACAATACAGTGATCAAAGTTAACACTTGCAATACTATCAGGATTGAATTTGTAAGGGAAAATTAACAAAGAAAACAGTTTGTAAAAGCTGCAGTGATGCTTTAACAGAAACTGTGTATTATTTGTCATCCAGCTGTTTCTAAAAGAGAATCTAAGCACTCAAACCTTGAATTAAAGATCAATCATACAAGGAACAACATGGCTTTCATAACATTTTCCATGAATTGTTCATTGTTAAATGGCACTGGAGGCAGTGGGAAGTTGGGAAATGTGGATAAGGCATTTTTAGCATACACATTGCCCTACCTTGTTAGAAAAGCTCCTTTGCTTTATGCTACAACTGTTCTTCATAGAATATATATACAATATCTACCTAGCACAGCACTTAGACAGCATCTTAGACAGACGGGGGGATGGCTGGGGAGGGATCTGAATGGATTTGGTGTAGAAGGCAAAGGATCCATTATATTGGTGTTTAATTTTTTCCCCAGCTCAAAATGAATGGCGTCAACTAGTGATGAGCGAATCTGTTCCGTTTCGCTTCGCCGAAAAATTCGCGAATCTTTGAAAAGATCCGCGAAACGGCGAAAATGTCGTGCGACAAAAAAAATTGTCGCCCGCGGCTATTATTTTGTCGCGCGGCTATTATTTCGTCGCACACGGCTCTTGTTTCGTCGCCCGCGGCTATTGTTTTGTTGCGCGGCTATTATTTCGTCGCGCGCGGCTCTTGTTTCGTCGCCCGCGGCTCTTGTTTCGTCGCGCGGCTCTTGTTTCGTCGCCCGCGGCTATTGTTTTGTCGCGCGGCTATTATTTCGTCGCCCGCAGCTATTATTTTGTCGCACGGCTATTGTTTCGTCGCGCGCGCTCTTGTTTCGTCGCCCGCGGCTCTTGTTTCGTCGCCCGCGGCTATTATTTTGTCGCCCGCGACTATTCTTTTTTGACGCCGGCGACAATTTTTGGACGTGCGGCGAATTTTTCCGCGGCGAAATTTTTCATCCGTTTCGCGAAACAATCCGCCAATGACGAAACGCTGCAATTCGCCGCGAATCCATGCCTGGCGAAACTTTTCGCCCATCACTAGCGTCAACTAATCAGCACCACTAACGTAGTGACGACTTGTACCACACGGATGTGGCAACTTACAATTTACATGGACGTTAGTTGCCACGATTAGTCACTGCGATTGTGTTTATAGTTGCCCTGTCTGTCTTCACTTTGAAAGTTTGCACATCCCTAGTTATCACCCTGTGCTAGATAACAGCAAGACAATCAGCTATTGTTCAAAGTAAGTTTGGGCAACCTATATAGAGAACTAGTGGGTACAGTGGGACAGTTTTTCAAAGGGTTTAGATAGCCTTTAACGCAACCTCATTATCCTCAACCAGGATATTGCTTTAAATTGTAGAATTTCTACACTGGCGGTACTAATGGACTATAATAAAATGAACCTATCTTGAATCTATCTCCTTTATGTAAATGTTTCCAGATAATGGAAACTAAGCACACAGTTACACCAGGTCTAGTAACCCATAGAAACCTATTGTGTTTGCTTTTAAACTATGCACCTTTTATTTCATTTTTAAAATACCATTCAGTAATAATGTAATACAAGTTTCCTAAAAGCCTACAAACAATGAATAGTTAGCATTTACTCGTCAGTTGACTGAAAGTAAACATCCAATTTGCTTGGGCTTACTAGAACTGGGTGAATCTTGTGCATTACATAAATTCAAATTATATCTGGTGTACAAATTACCTCCTTAATAGTGAAAAGCGAATCTGTCAGGTGTTATGCTTTTTGACAAGACCACAACTTGTTTGATGCATCTGCAACTTTTTCTCCTTGGGGCTAATTTTTTGTCACTGTGAATTTTTGCAGCAGTTTTGAGAAAAAAAATACCAATGGCAAAATACAGAATATTGCAGTGAGTCCTTTTAGTTGTATACATTACAAACTGTATTTAGTGACTGAAGATGCAGTAGACAGACCTTGTATGTTGATATTTATAGTCTGATATACAGTTTGAATACGTTTTATCACTGCTAAACCAGAGGCATGCTTTAAAGCATATGCCTTATTAATGTAGAACTATACTATATATTACAACAATTGAGGTGTTTGTAATCTAGATAAAAGCAGATTGTATAATGTTCATGCAACCCCTGCTGATTAAATACCAGCCTTTCCTACAAACAACATACAGAGGTAGAAAATCTCAGTTATCTTAATTGAATTTAAACTTAAAGGTTATTTTAAAATGATGTCATGGGGAGCAGCGAAAATGTAGGATGAGAATAAATAAGTTGTTAGAAATGAGAAAATAAAGTATAACGTATTGAAGAGAACATGTGGGTGAGTTTAGTTTAAAGGGCACAAGTCAGGGTGTCCCAGAAAATGGGAGATTCCAAGAGACTTACAGGGTATAGGTTACAATAATGTGGGCCTGACCTACTTAAGGAATCCCAAATCAGCAGAAGGGTGGTATCACGATTATGCCACTTCTAGATGCATGTGACTTTAGGCGTGACTGTCTAGAAGGTCACTTGCTCAGTCTCACACCCCTTGTAGACAGGTTAGACTAGCGTCACAGCACCCCATAGACCAAGAAACAATTACAAAATTCATACAAAACTTGCTGCCACCACTCACACACATTTACCAGTGGTATCAAAAACCGGGTATAGGTTTGACATTGTTTTACAGGGGAAATATACTTTCCATATAGGATTGCCATCTCCTGCACGGAAACTCCGGGCAGGGAGGCAGGGTGTGGCATCACTGTGCAAGGTAGTGACATCATAGCGCAGGCTGCAGACATCACAGGAGTATGGCTATGATAAAAATATCCAAGTAGCCATGTCAATTACAAATTGGGAAATGGGGGCAGCATATGCTAATTAGGATTCAGAGTTGGTTCAGTATTCGCCCAAATCCATTGGGATGGATTCAGGGGTTCGGCCGAACCTTAAAACCTGGGTTCGGTGCATCCCTATCTTTAATATTCTGATGCATATTATTTGGTTAACAAGAGAAGTGTTGCATTTTCCAGTGCTCTTATTCATCCTGTTATTTCTGACCACCTCTTTTCCTGCTACAGATGAAAAACATGGGCTTTGAATTTCTTGGTCTGTTCATTGGTCTGTTTCAGGTCACAGCCTTAGAAATTCTGTGGCCATTTCTTGCTATCTCTGGTCAGTATAACATTGTAAAGATATCTCTAGCAATAAAGTAACTCTTTTTATCTGAGAGTTTCTGTCAGGGATTTCAGTTGCCTAATTTTGTTATGTATGGCCCAGGTAAATTGCAAAAAAATATTTAAACTTGTTAATAAATCATTGTTTTCTTGCTTTCTGCAGGTTTTCTTCAACAGTAATCTAGTTAGCAGTCACCATCAGCTGGTCTGTGTGCTTGAAAATCTCTGGGCCTAACATAAGTTCAATGTCTAACATATTGCCCTCTGGTAGGTTGAGGATATTATTGAATAATGGTGGGACATCAAGTAGCCCACCTTAGTAGGTAGTTATCTCAGATGTTAGATGAACTATTTTGGAGCAAGATGATTCATTGTTCAAGTCTTCTTCTGTGCTTTGGACATTTTTAGAGAACAGGGTTTCATATAGGTTGGAGAAGAGGTGGAAATGTTTCACTATACGATGTGAATTCGTTATTTTTTCCTCTCTGTCACTTTCTGTGATGTGAGCTGGACCCTAATTGTGATTCCCTTTGGTTACATTATCTTTCCTTTACATATTTAGGGTCTGATTTATTATTGCTTAAGCTTCCAGGGTCGAGCAATCAGTTATTAAGCCACGTGTAAGTTCCTGAACTAATGTGTGATTTCTGTATCATATTAACTCGGTTTGCAGGCATTTCCCCCCCCCCCACCACAAGCGAGCAGGCTCAGGCACTCAGACATAGGGACCCATTCATGAAACCACAATTTTTTATTTTCAGGAAAAAATCGTATTTTTTCTAATTTTTAGAACTTTTCGTAATGACCACAGTAATATCGTTAAATGTACACGACTTTTTCATGGTTTGCGTTAACATCCGTGAAAAAGGCATATTTTTCGCGAAGACTACTACAATTTTGGAATTCATTCAAGCTTTGGTATCGTGACTATCTTTTGGCCAGGTTGGAGCTGTAGAGTGCCTTTGAGTCCTATGGAAGGCTTCCAAAATCATGCATTGAAGTTTCAAAGCCAGAAAGGTTTTCGCACCGTTTACGATCGTTGGATCCGAAAATTTCACGACTTTTGGATCGCAACCACAATATCTTTGTATGACGAAGAAAAGAGTCTTCGCGCAATTGTCACAAATCAGAAATTATCGTGGTTACTCCGAATTTTTTCCAATCATGCTTTTAACCAGTGAAAATTTGTGCTTTCATGAATGGGCCCCATAGTTTAAGTAACAGACTGCCTGAGCCCAGAGGCTCAAGCAATAAAAGATGAGAACTGTAGTGTGGTCTGTAAGGAACTAGTGGTGTTAAATAATATCAGGAGCAAAGTTTGCTGCACTTCTTCTCACCAATAGCAACCAATCAGCAAGGAACATCTTATTGACTGCTATGGTTTACTACTTCTGGCAGACTGTGTGCCTTTTATTACATATGGGGGTACATTTTTAGGCATATACCCACCTAACACAGGTAGGTGCTCTTATGTCTGAGAGATGCTTCGTTCAAAAGTTATTGCTCAGTAAACGCAGACCTACATTCCACTAGCTTACAGCAACATTTTCCTGTCCATCAATATAGTTTTCAAAGTTATTAAAATGCTATTAAAGTAATGAGGTTTTCAGTGAGATTTTACTGCTATGTTGAAATTTAAAGTCCAACACTATCAAATATTTTACCTTTCCTATAGCTTTTATAGCCTTATAAATCTTCAATGCTACTTTAATAAAAACTGTTGAACCATGTTAAAGTAGGAACTGTTCATACCAAAACCGTTAAAAATGTGTCCCTATATCATTTGTTGATTTTAGATCTTTATATTTGCCAAAAGAATGTGCAGGTATTACTGTGAGTCTTCCAATGACAAGCCATTAAATCCTACTCTACATATGTTGCTAATGCTGATATCATTTTTCAGTTAAAAAGAAGCCAAAAAGTTAAGTTCAGTTTGAGCTCAGTCACATTTCTTCTCTGTTGATCATTCTCTCTCTGTAGTATTTTTTCTGCTGTCAGTTTAATCCCAGGCAGTGCACTTTCTATTTTAAAGGCCTTTTATCTGATACAACATAATAACACTGTCCCTTACAGTCAGCTTCATATAAAACTAAGCAATATTTTTTTTTTACTGAGTAGAACTCTCTCACTTTTTTCCTTTATTCAAAATTATTCTTTATTGAACGTTGGATGCCATCTGGGTTTTTCTAGCAGCAGGTTCAAAAAAGTCACATTTCCTGTTTGTTAGTTGCCTTTCATTATATCCAAAACCCACTTCCCTCAGAAGCCCTGCAAATGTCATCTCCTGTCAGTTTCTGCTTAATTAAAGCTCCCATTATTACTTCTTGGCTGAGTGGTACATCCCTTTACATTTGCAGCATACATTTTTATTTAGTAAACTAGCTTCACTAAACTTTGATATCTGTGTGATTAACCCTTTCACCAGCTTATGACACCTAGTCCATTCATTTTAATATATTCTAAAAATATTATTCTCTATTTCTTGTATTTTACTAATATATAGTATAGTAGAACTTACAGGCCTAATTATACACTCATATATATCATCTATATAATTTCATTCCTATACCAACCAACTACAGGTATGGGATCTCTTATCCGGAAACCCATTATCCAGAAAGTTCCAAATTACGGAAATGAACAGAAGACCTTCCTTGCACACCCTTGGCTCTCCAGAACAATTTAGGGCTCGGTGCACACTGCTGGAGGGATCGGCACCCTCCCAAAATTCCAAATAGCAACCTCTGCAATAAAGATTTTCTAAAGGGCTAGTCCCGTTTGCAGCTCCGAGTGCCAGTGCTTTTTTTGCTATTCCAAATTACGGAAAGGCCATCTCCTATAGACTCCATTATAAGCAAATAATTCTAATTTTTAAAAATGATTTCCATTTTCTCTGTAATAATAAAACAGTATCTTGTACTTGATCCCAACTAAGATATAATGAATCCTTATTGGAGGCAAAACAAGCCTATTTGGGTTTATTTAATATTTGAATGATTTTTAGCAAACTTAAGTTATGGAGATCCATATTATAACTATAAAGATCCCTTATCTGGAAAACCCCAGGTCCCGAGCATTCTGGATAACAGGTCCCATACCTGTAACTGTAAATACTGTATAAGATTACAGTAGCTTTGGATGTTATGCTTGTACAAGAAATCACTCAATCCACTCTCACAGACATTAATTAGCAATGAGTGAATTTTTTTGGCAGGCATGGATTCGCTGCGAATTTCTACATTTCGCATTAGCGAATGTTTTTGTGAAACTGCAGCAAAAAGTTGTGCTGTAAAATTGAAGTTCCTGCCATTCAGAGACTATTAAAACCAGGGTCCACAAACTTTGCACAGCGATTTACTTACTAACAAGTTAAAACACAAAAGGCCAAGGACAAACCCCTGCAGTACTCCACTAACAACACTGGTCCAGTGAGAAAATGCTCCATTTACCACCACTCTTTGTAATCTATCCTTCAGTCAGCCAACAAGTCAATCAAGTCATAAAGGTTTTGCCTTGTGATGACCTTCCTTGCTTACAAGGGGAATGTACTGATATGTATATTTATTAATAAGCATTTCTAAAGACATTTTTTTTTCCATTACATTGATTTTGTATTGGACTTTCTTTACAACTTTTTTTAAATTACACTTATAAGATGCGGTACTGTCTTGTTGTTCACTGAATTGCCTGTAATAATAATACAGTTCTTTCTTTCGCCAGAAGTTAGTTAAATAATTGAACACAACTAAACCTTTTAAATGTCTCATAAGTATCTTTGCACATTTGGCATTTGTATTTTTGTTCAGATGGAAGTGGATAATTACTTCTTGTAGTTTGTGTAGTAAGCTTTGTAGTAAAAGCCTCTTTGTTAGGGTGGCATCTCCGTAATATTGTAAATCTCTAAGTTAAGGGTACCATTGTGTTTAAAGGCATTATATTTTTGTAACTTAAGTTCTGTAGGAACTTTTCTCAGTAGTCTAAAGAGTTGTGTCCTTTTTTGAAGAGTGTTACTTCTCTGTGGCATGTTTGAAACTCAGAGACTTAGCTCCGCTGAAGTAGTTTGATCTAAATGATCTAAAAATAAAAGTTTGCAGATGATTCTGTACTCTTTGGTAGCTTGCTTCCTGAACTTTCAGTCATCTTTTCAACAGTTGGAGCTGACTTGTCACTAGAATGAGAGTAAGGGTAAACATATTATTTAATGAAGTCAAGTGACTGAATGTGGGCCATAAGCCTCTCTTTCAGATAATTGTTGCCTACATATAGTTGACCATCAATTTTCTAGCTCATTAGACTTTAAAGTGTTCATTTTGCCTAAATTTGTGCCTACGCAAGATGTCTCCTACTCTCACCATGCTAGATCAAGTATCAGAGCAAAGAAAGTTTTGTCTGGAACATTACAATAGTGTTATTTCTTGTGACCCGCAAGATGTTGCTGCCAACCAAAAGTGTTGTTTTGGAATCCTTGTCAATTTTTTTTATATTGGGTTCACAGTGGAAGTTGTGCAGGACTCAATGGTAATACTTAATAACTTATTTATTAAAGCTTCAACATGGCTAACTATTTGCAGACATTTGCAAGCAGGAAGTGTAACTAACCACAGAGAGCAAGCAGAAGTCAGGCTAGAAAAACACATCCACTAACTAACAGAATTCATCTCCCTCTAGTGATATACAATACTCCTCCCCCCTAGCTAAAATAATCATCCATCCACTTTCGCGGTACCTGTTGCATTGTGGCCTTTTATAACCATATAAGTCTGACCACAAAGGGACATTCTGGGAGAAGTTATCACAGTTCTCTATAGGAGCAGAGTCACTCTCTGGTAAAATACTGGTTTCATTAGTTCATTGGCTGCATGGGGTAGCCACTTCAGGAACTCCCTGGGGCAAACTATGCTGTCCATTAAGGTACATTTACATGGCTGAACATGCCTCAACAAGTGATCAACATGACGGTGCCATTCTTGCCCGTCATTACAATATACCTTCTATGACATCAGTTATTACTGCAAAACCCACTTTGTACCAGCCCCATAATTCCGAGTATATACTGGATCATTAGAAGCAAATGCATGAAGATTCTTAGAGCATAGGGCTGAATCAAGGCTCTGTTGCATCCTGAATCAAGGATGCTCTGTACATGCTTCACAGTTTGAACCATTCTTTCAGCTTGTTCATTTATTTCCTTGAGGTCGACGTGGAGCAATGGTTATTGTCCTTATTAACTCGTTATTGATAAATCTAATACAATAACATCCGGTATTCCATGAGTTGCAAACAGCTGACAAAGGGTTCGCCAATGTCTGAGATGACATTGGGATGACCTCTAACCATTTTGAGAAGTCTACCACTACAAGAAAGTTTTTCCCTTGGAGTGCTCCAGCAAAATCAGTATGAAGTCTAGACCAAGGCTTTTTTATTTGCAATCTCCCATGGAACCACTGGTGCTGCTGGGAGGCTGTGACAAGAGTTCTGGCAAGTGACACACTCATGTACAGCTTCTTTTATGTCTGTGTTAGTTCTGGGCCACCAGACATAACCATAACTCCTTGGACAAGAGGACAATTTTGTGTCCTCTTTAAGGGATGACTACTATGCTTCCCTTTAATAAACACACTAAATGTGCAGATAGTTCATGCTGGAGGGCTTGAATATGGTCTGCTCTTCAGACAACTTTTCATTTGGCCATCCCCTCCACACCCAGTGGAGAACACAAGAAAGGATTGGACCTTTTGCAGTCATATGAGCGATCTTAATAGCTTCCAGTGGAGAATCAGGAATTGATTCCAGCAAGTACTTCAGGTAAAGGGGGTAGGGGGTAGGGGGTAGGGAGCAGTCTAAAATCTGTAAAGGCAAGCGGCTCAAAGCATCAGCATTTAGGGTGAAGACACACTGAGCTACTAGTAGCAGCAACTTTTTCATGGCTACCAAACACCAGAAAATACCTTGCCATAGACAATACTGAGAATTGCCTCTGCTAAAACACACATGAATGATCAGCATTGTCTATCTTAGTAGCCATGACAAGTAGCTGCTACTAGTAGCTCTGTGTGTCTTAACCCTTAAGATTGGATTTCCAGGTTTTTAAGCAAGCGTGTAATGATAAGCATCTAGCATGATACTCCATCTGACCATTTGAGGTGATGTAACATTAGGCGAAAACATTTTGACCGCAAACCCAGTAACGACTTGTGATCCGCGTGGATTTCAAATGTATGCCCATAGTGGTAATTATGAAATGTTTTAAAGCCAGCAATGACAGCTAATGCATTTTTGTCAATTTGTGCATAGTTCATCTCTGCTAATGTCATTGCCCTAGAGTAGTAAGCAACTGGTGCCTCTTTACCATTTGGGAGGATGTGACTAAGAACAGTGCCAACACCATAAGGAGATGCATCTAGAGTAAGTATTAATGGCAGGGAGTGGCATTATGGCAAATGGCTAGCAGAAAGTGTAACTAACCACAGGGAGCAAGCAGAAGTAAGGCTAGAAAAACACATCCGCTAAGAGAACACATATTTGGTGAAACAACAATTAGGCATGCAGCTCCCTCTAGTGGTATACAACACTTTGGTACCTGGTTAGCTATGTGAATAATGTAAGAATAATGCAGCTTCAGGAGTTATGATTTCAGTCCTGCTGTTCAGTAGTTGGATGTATTCAAAATTTGGCAGGATAACATTTTTACATGGGTTTTCAGGGTGTTTTTTAGGGCAAACCTTAATCTATATTTTGCCACAGGACCTCCTGCTATGTTCAACCAACTTGTGTTTATATGGAAGAAACTGTGGTCTGCTCTGTATCCACAAAACCTTTTACATTTTCAAATGGATGTATTTTATAATTGAGTGGACACTGGCGATTGTGCCTAATTGTCTATATTCTTCTGCAGGGCAGCATGCAAAAGTGAAAAAAATGTTTTTTGGCACTTTGCACCCTGACTTGAACTTTATTTATAAGGCCCCTGATCTGCTCCTACAATTTGTTGCCTATTGCTCACAGTTGTGTCTGCATTGGTTCTGCCTGTATTTGTGCCTTCAGCTAAGATTGTTCTACTGGCAGCTTTACCTGCCCTGTCTGCATCTGTAGTCCACAGCTGCACATCTAAGGTATTTGTAGTCAAAGTGGTACCGTCCCTCAGTGTATATCAGCCCTTCACAATACTTCACAATATTGGTTTACAGTACAAGGATACAAAGCAAGGAGTAACACACACACACACACAATATTACAAAAAGAGGTAAATATTAATTACCAAAAATATATAGATGTATTTACTTAGAAAATACCTCCATGGTACGTTATCAAAACAATTTCCAGGATCTACAGAAAAGTAATGTTATATCTAACGAACAAAATAGAGATAACACTGACTTACACTGTTGAAATTATGGTGCAAAATGTAATACAAGTATTAAGTTACCTCTACCATTCTGGATATAAAAAATCCAGCCCCGAGTTTGCTGGACTACAGCCGGTGTTATTTTCTATACGAAAACAAAGAGATTGAAGGATAAATTATTGTATTTAAAGAAAAAGAAACTAGGAGAATAAAAAAGTTGAGTAAGGAGAGTAGGAGGAAAAACAGTGTGGGCAGTGGACCTATGGTCTAAGGCAGTACTGGCCCCCCACCTGTCTGGCTGCTTTGATGGCTTACTCTTGTGTAAGCTTTAAATGGTATCAGTACTGTGATTAACTGCCCCCTCTGCATGGTTCTCACCTCAGATTCAGGCTGTAATCAGGCTGTATTGTTTAAATATATAATCCCCTGTGTTGTTCACACCTTTTAATCTCTGCATTGTTCACCCCCTGCAGTGTTCACACCTCAGGCTCAGGCTGTAATCACCCATATTGTTCCCCTGTTCACACCTCAGGAGCAGTAGAAACCCACAAATAATCCCTGCACACTGCAAAAAGAACATATACTGAGGTGGTACTTCAATTAAAAAGTTTTTTAATATATAGTTATTTTGCAGACTGTAGGAGCAGTGCCAGCATTGTGTCACTGTAGGCTGCCTGTGTGTGCCATACACACAGGCATCATAGGGCAAGCAGAGTATGCCACACACAGGCAGGGTAGGGCAGGCAGAGTATGGCACACACAGGCAGGGTAGGGAAGGCAGAGTATGGCACACACAGGCAGGGTAGGGCAGGCAGAGTATGGCACACACAGGCCAAGTATGGCACAAACCAGCCAAGAATGGCACACACAGTGAAAGTATGGCACACACAGGCAGGGTAGGGAAGGCAGAGTATGGCACACACAGGCAGGGTAGGGCAGGCAGAGTATGGCACACAGGCAGGGTAGGGAAGGCAGAGTATGGCACACACAGGCAGGGTAGGGCAGGCAGAGTATGGCAGGTTTTTGCTGTACTACAACCATTAATATGGGTATGGTCATGGGATAACATGGGTGTGGTTTCAAGTGGGTGCGGTTTCAAAAAGGGGAGTGGTCAAAACTGGCTTCCATTATCGGCCCTCCACCACGTAGGTCGGAAAAATTCCGGCCCTCGGTACAACAGAAGTTGGACAGCACTGGTCTAAGGAGTTCTGGTGGGCCCCTGGCATCCCAGTCCCACACTGAGTACAGAATGTAGAATAAATGAACCCTAATAATATACTGGCGTATATTGTAAGTTGAAGTCCACCAACATGACCCCTTTAATAGGCTAATAAATATGTCTCACTAATTTATTGAACTCAAAGGGACATATTTATTATAATGTGTAAGCCAACATCACCGGTGATGTAGCCCATAGCTACCAATCAGATCCTTGCTTTTGTTTTCTAACTTGTACGTGACCATTCAAATCTAATTGCTAATTGATTGCTATGGGCAACATTACTATAAATATGCCCCAGAAAATCTTCTTTCCAAGGGGATGTTCATGACCAATCAACATGGAAAGTTCTTATACATATGAATGGAAATCCCAGGATGCAGAATACCTCAATATAGATTTGAACCTGAGCTGTGACTTCCTGTAGAAAATAATGGTATGTAAATTGAGCCTAATAGGGTATAATGAGAACATCAGGTGCTGATTTATAATTTAGCTGGGATTCAGGACAGGGGCCATATGATTTACTCTTACTCTTGTTTATTCTCAGGTTTTCACCTTGCACTCTCATCACAACACAGCAGTGTTATTGGTCGTTAATCGGAGCTGGCTAAGGCCTATTTAAACCCTTTCTTGACCTCACTTCCTTCCTTGAGCATTGGCCTCTGATAGATTGAGCACTGCGGTGTATCCCTAGTTCTTGCATCCCTTACTTCGGTTCTTGCTCCAGTTCTGTTGCTGGTCCATTCCTATTCCTGCGTCTATGCCACCTATTCATGTCCCTTCATCTGCTCTATCGTGCTCTTGCCTGTTTCTGTGTCTTCACCCTGCTCAGTCCTGCTCTTTTCTGTTCCTGTTACTTCTCCTGCTCCGTCCCTCTTTTGCTTGTTTCTGTTTCTTTTCTTGCTCAGTCCCGCTCTTGTCTATTCCTGTTATTTCTCCAGGAAAGTCCTGGAGCTATAAGCGCAGGGGCTGCATGACAAGGGATACGAATGACCAGCATTCAGATTACACTGGTTTATGTTTACAGAGTGGTAGAATCAGGTACAACTGTGATTGGGTAAGAAGGAAAGGGTGAAGGCAGGAGAAAGCTGGGCTGGGGGTGGAGAAAGAGAGGGATGTGATGCCAGAAAAAGAAGCACTCACTACCTTATCTTCTTAGCAGGTAAATATGTCCCACCCATCCTCCCCCTTTCTGCATATTTTGCAAAAATGTCAGGAGTTTCTCTTCTTTATGTTCTCATATTATCTATTAATAATTGAATGTGGATGTTTTCCTGAATGCATTATTATATTGTGTTTTCTGTATCTTTTTACGGAATAAACTTGAGAGTCAGCATTGTATTTAATTTATGATTGCCATAGGGGTCAAGAAGGATTTTTTTCCCTCTTGAGGCATAATTGGCACAGGCTTCAGGCTGGGTTTTTTGCCTTCATCTGGAAAGGCAAAACAGTGGATATACAATAATGTATTTTAAGTTTTATTTGTCACAGCAGCAATAGTACCTTGCCAGAGTACTGCACAGTTAATTTAGCAGAGGGAGAAAGGAGGTTCTCTCCTGTGACTGCACGGTGGATTGATAGATACAGATGCTACTACTGCTTGTGCTAGGTGACAGCCTACTTGGATTTCCTATCATCAAGACACTGCAGATCCAGGACTGGCAGCAGGGCTGCTGAACTTCTCTCATGGTGGGAGATGCAGCTCCTGCTTGGGGCCATCCTCTCTGTAGGTAGAGGCAGCCTATTACTCAGTGGGGGATATAAGGACATAGTGCTGATCTCAAATGGTAACTATGGAAGTAAAATTCAAGTCTTCAGCGAGGAACGGCAGAGCATAGTAGCGATCTCTTATGGAATGCTGGATTTAGAATATTGCCGTGGGTTAGGCTGGAAAGGTCTTATTTATTTGATAGAATGTAAATAAATGTTGTGCCCATTTTACTCCACCTATGTCTCCTGGTGTTTCATTAAGGTATGTAACAAAGGGGTTCAGTGGGGTGCCTCAAGGTGAAGGGTCAATTGAGGAGTCATGCTCCGTCCCTCTTTTGCTTGTTCCTGTTTCTGTGCCTGCTCAGTCACACTCTTGTCTATTACTGTCTCTTGCCCACCCTGTCCCTCACCTTGCTTGTTTCTATTACTTCTTCTGCTCAGTCTGATGCACAACACAAAGTAGCACCTGACGTTCACCAAGTATGAGTATAAGGCTCCCATCACACCTGCCATTAAGGAGCATAAAAATGTGCGCAAATTCTTCATGTTGTGCCCATGTTGTTACATAGCTTATGCTTATGCCTAGTGCCTTGCATGCATAGGAAATTTGCAGAAAATTATGTATTTGAAGTACCCTTTTCTCTGCACTTAACAACCCTACTGCCCAGTTAGTAATTAGATCCAAAGTGTGTTATTAGCTACAGGTGAAAAGAAAGTGCCTTTTCAAACATGAAGTTATTTGAAAAACATAGCAATAAAAACCTAATTCTGTAACCTTATTGCTATTTTTCAGTGGAATGGCAACTGAACAATATAGCTGAGAGAAACTCAATGCCCTTAAAATAAAACAAACTGAATATATATTTGAAAACCACTGTTATCCATTCAACTTACACAGTTTTTATTACTTTTAAAGTAAAATTGTGTATTCTATTCATTTTAACCATATTATTATCAGCCTTTAAAGAATCGAAACCCCAACTCTGCACAGTTACTCGGCTATTTTGTAACTCATTTTATTATAGATTGATTTCTGAAATAAGAAAACATTCATTTGAAACTGCCAGAAACTTATTCAAAGTGTCTTAAAATTCAGCAAGGTTTTGGAACATGACACAAATATTTTATCATCTTTTTGTGGTTATTCAAGAATATGGAACAAAATGTCACTCATTCTTTGAACTGTAGCAGTGACAGTGATAAGCCCTTGTGCCTGACGGGTGACAGAATGGAATCATTTGATTTCTGGAAAAAAGGGAAGATTCTCAGTCAAACACTGTGCCTTATAAATAGCAAGTAAATAGCAACCATAACTATAACTATGGTAATCATGACACAAAGTTCATTTGATTTTGAATAACAACATGAAAGGCTTTAGAAATATTTATCGTATGGCTGCACTACTTATTTTTCTTAAAAAATAAGTAGTTTTGATTAAAAATATACAGCCTTTTTATAATTTTTAATGTAATAATATTATTATTATTGTAATAATATATTTTTGAACAGTTACCTAAGCCCCGCCCCCTATTCTCCTGCTGATCTGGCTGACTACTTTGAGACTCAAATAAAATGTAACGGTAGTGGACTGTCCTCAGCCTGCCTTCAGCCTGCATCCTCCCAATCCCACAATTCCCTGCACACGTGATGTCAATAAGGAAAGGAACATCACAGTGCAATGCATTGTGGGTTATGTAGTTCCCACATGTCTGTAAGCTGTGCAGAGAACATCAATGCTTTTTTCCTGTCAGGATTTTAAATGATGCAGAAAGAAAATAACTGCTTTGCAGCTTGATTTCAGTAGATTAAAATTGTATTTATTCACACTTTTTGAAGGAACAGATTACAGTGATGGGTATATTAGGGGTTTCTGTGTTGACTCTCAAATTTTGGTTCTGAAGCCATGTAGCTATGTTACTTTAAATAGAGATAATAAGCTCTGTATAAACAACCCCCTCTTCAACTTATGCAGTTTTTGTTTTTACTTACAGATGGGCAATTTAATAAAGTATATTACTCACATGAAACAGGAAGTTGTAAATTGAACTAGTTTCCGCGTCTTTGCTTTCCCTGTTTAGCTCAGGAAATAGTAATAAAAATAGTAATAGGCATATCACTGTTAATTAATTGAACACAAGTTGAACAAGGGCCTACACTGCCCCTTTAATTAGACATTCTATTCATCTTTTGGAACAACAATGCTGTTCAAGAGCTTGGATTTGAGTCTGGTAAATTTAATAGCTAATGAGAAGTTTATAAAGCTAGAATAGTTCTTTTATACCTCACTGGCAGATAGATTACAAAATTGTAATGATGTGAAAACATCTGATGAGGCATACTGTTGCAAATATAAAATGTGTGCAAAGTATTATAAGTGAAGATTTTTACATATTCATTTTCTTCTTTGTTGTCTGAAAGATGAATAATGGCTCCCCTGTGATAGTTTTGTCAGGCAGGAAACGATACTATGGGCTTTGTGTAAAATGGGCTCTAGATAAAGATTACACATTATTTTAACAATTAATTTAAAGCATAGGAAGCTTTTTTTAAACTCTGACATTGAACCACCTAACCATATGGATCCTGTATGGCAGGAAAGGGATAGAATTTCTTGCAATAGGAAGTTGTGCGAAAATCACAGGCCTTTGCAACTGGTCAAATATGCATCTGGAATTGCACATCTAGGAAACAATGATTCATTAGTTTTATATATCATTGTATGTAGAAGTGCTTTTTACTGATTCTACAAAGAAACCACTGTAAGAGTCCACCACTAGAGCATTATTTAATTTTCTAATACAAAATGATCTGATGCCACCTTTTGCCCCAGTACGGAACGTGGCATCAATGGTTCATTGCATGACGCCGTAAACAAAGTGGACATTCAAGCAAGATTTTCTTGATTTGTGTTTTTATGCCTAGTCAATAAAATATGTTGTATATGTCTGTTCTAAAATTTTTCAACACTCATACATACACATACTGGCCTTCATGTATTACTTTTACCACTTACATTCTCTTTGGATTTTAGTACCTGTTACCATTGAAACTTATGTTGTCCACAACAAAGAATTCTTCATAAAAATTCCAATCTGCTTAGGATATCCTCAACAGGCATCCTGTTCCTAGGCTTGTATGTCAGCACAATATCATATTTTACTAGACAGACATAATCCTCTGCAGTCTAGCTGGGGCAGATAATTTACTTTTTTTCATAATTATTTACAAGGCTTGTGGTCTGATTCTAGTTACTTGCCATGCATAGATATCCTGATAGAAACATTCACATTCAGATATAATACATGCATCTCTTTCAGTTGGGGCATAACTGGCCTCTGTGTGTGTCAGTGACTTGGAGAGACATATGACTTACTTCCTTTCTAGCAGCAATTCAGCTCCAAGCACATCTTTTTGAATTTTCACTTTCTTCTTCGTGCCATTCTGTTGAGATTCCCACAGAAAGTCATTTTTTTTTCAAAAGTTCTATTAGATGTAACAACATAAAAGCAAGATGCAGAATTTATTTTGTCAGATACTTGGCCAGTTCCAAAACTGTTTCCAACTCTCTATAATTTACACATTATCTCATAGTAGCAATAGTTTTATTGCTTAAAGAGTTTAACTTTTCTTACTCTCTAAGAACATTTATGTTACTACTGACTTTAACTCCTCTTGTGCTGTGATAAATGTTGCACAGTTTAAGCAGAAGGAATGGCATTTTGGCATTTTATTGCCAATAGATTAGTCATGATAGTGCAAGCTAGATTGTTTAATTTATTCTGCAGAATTCTTTACCATAACTGAGTAAATAGCCATAGAAGTTGCCTCTGTTTGTTTAAGATAGCAGCTGCGATTTTAGCTTGGTCTGACTTCACTTCCCTGCCTGCACACTGCTCCTGGAACAGCTCTAAGATTAGATTACACAGCAGAGAGGGATGTGGGGAAGAGAAGAGATGGGAGGAAGAGAAGGAGAAGGAAGAATTCCCTCCCCAAAACAACTTTAAAACAACCAGGACTTGCTAAACAGTAATGGAGATAAACCTTTTGGGCCCCCTAGATTGAGCTAAAAATGTTTTGCATCTTGCGCCCTGTTATAGAATTTAAATCTTGCAATGAGATGGTAATGAAGACTGACCTGCTTGATATCTTGACATGTCTCCCCTTAAGTTATAAATGTGTCTTTCTTTCTCTCCAATCCGCAGCAATAAATAACAACACTTATCTTGCTTCTTATAAATACCTTGATGTGAAAGAGAATTCTGCAAGTTGTTTAAACCTTTTCCATTCCATAGTTTGCTATCCCAGTCTATGCAATTGTCCCTGAGGCAATTTTCCAGTTATGTCTGACAATGCCCAGTGACACCACAAGCAAGTGTTTAAATCCGAAGACTCCCAGAGTGCATTTGTCTTAATACTTAATTACTGGACTGTTACTGTGTTTATTGCACTAAAATTAAACCAGGCTCAGACGAAAAAGAAAAAAATAGAAATACTAATTTTTGAGTGGAATCCTATATATTCTGTGGCTCCATATGGGCTATATGCTAATTTAATAGTATAAATAAAACTCATTTTGAAACCAATTTACTTTATAATTTTGCAGTTTAAACCTTGTGCATTTTCATACTGCATTTAAATAAAAACATTATGCCTATACTATATTGTCTGCAGCCAAAATTGAAAAATCCCAATTAAAACTATACTGAACAAAAGTTTACCCAGTATGAGAAAATGTATGTGTTTGAAAACAGATGTTTTGTTCTCAATTTGACATTTTTCATACATTTTTTTCAAGGGGAAGTAACAATTATGGTCAAACTGTGGGTGACTAATTAAAAAGTTTCTGGACTGCAGCTCCAAATGTATTTAAATATATTATTAAAGAATAATTCACTTTTATTGTGTTATAGAATGTCATGTTTTTAGCAAGTTTTAAACTGGTCTTGATTTTTTATATCTTTTTTTATATAAGTTGTCTTCATCTTCATCTTATCTTAGAGCAACACTGTTTTACAAAGAAGAAGAAACCACATTGAAGAAGAAATAAACATTGCAAAATGCATTGCTCCACCCAAATCTTGTTAGGCTAAAACACATAATATTCTCAGCAGAAAATCAAGAGTTAAAACATAATAGAAGCTATATTACAGTAGCAACAGAGATCCGTTAAGCAATACTGCAAGATTGTTTGCAAGTCACGAGGGACAGGAGCCCAGTAGATGCAAGTTGATTCTCCATGGATAATATTGCTTGACCTAGACATTCCTTGTTTCATATCACAAAAGGCATTAAACTTTGATTTCTAGTTCTAAACACATAACCAGCAAAAAAATGTATCTGCAGTATTGATCAATAAAACTTTCTCCAGCTCAACATAGCCAGTAGCTACATTAACTTCAAAATAATCCTGAAATAAAAATCCCACCTGATCTGTGTAAACCTTTGTTCTATGTTTCTATGGTTCCTTATGTACGATGGCTGACATATCGCTGGTAAGCAGCATTCTCATTAGTAAATAATTTTGCATTTGTAATTAAGATTTTGGTAAACTTCTTTAGAGAACTAAGGGGTACAGTGGGACTGGAGGGTTAGATACCCTTTGGATATATACCTTTCCTAAAACTATTTTGTCCCACTTAGGTCTACAAAGTAGCTATTTTAAGCTCAGAGATACAAAGAATTCTCCAAATAGAAAGGTTCCTATTAGTATAAAATTAGTTACCTTGTTGTTATTTAACATATTGCTAAAAGTGTTTAATTTTTGCTTGCCAATATTGTACTGCAATCAAGCTTTCATGGGCACACCAAGAAAAAAGAAATATTTAAATGCCTTCAGTGATTGGATGAAACAAAGAATAGTTAGTCAAAGAGAATGCAGAATTCCTAGGGGCACATTCATGAAAACGAGAGTTCGAATCCTGAAAGGGACAAATTCTGATTGGATACGAAAATTTCTGAAGATCGCAAATATCACAAAAATAGTAACGATAATAGTAACGATAATATCGTATTGTCAATCCGAAAGTCACAAAATTTTTGTACTGATTGTAAACAGCGGAAAAACCTTTCCGATTTTGTCACGCAAGCATACGAAAAATTTGCGCTGAACTATAGTCCAGCAATATCTGAGTGGAGCAAAACTGTTATGAAAGGTACAGGTCCCGTTTTGGGGCATTTGAAATATCAACTACGAGGAGTAAAAGATTCACTATTGGTAACTATATGTCCCCAAACATCCCCAAACTAAATGTAATTAAATAGGGTTTGGTAGTGAAATAGGTAACCACAAGGTTTATTGTTTTGGGTCATGATTTGGGTTGATTAAAACGTGAATGTTTCTTACTTCTCTACGTACTGAACAGATTGCACTAATTGAATTAAAGCACACACATACATTTATGTTAAATTAAATCTATTGTCTTGGGATTTGATACTATGAAAAAGTTTGAATTATTACATAATGCTTGACTGAGAAAAGAGATTGAATTTTTTTATGTTTAAAAGTTTGGAAAAAGGTAAAGAACTGATACATAAAGATATGCAATGAGCATGTAGGCTTGGGAATATAACTAAATAAAATTCCTACTGCAAAATATGAATCCTTCTCTGTATTAATATCCATATGGACAGAGCAAGAAATGCCCATGAGTGCTTAATATTGCCTTCCTCTGCACGCATAACTTCCTTTTTCCATTACAAGGCCCTTGAATTCAGCATAAATGTATTGTACACACAAACACATGTTTACAGTCATTTATTTTAGGAGGACTAATATATTCCTATGTTAAACTGTGTGAAATAGAAAACAATGATAGGATTAACTTCCCCATGAAAATGTGCCAGGGACAGGCTGTCACTGACTATTTTATTCCTCTACTTCATAAGACTCAATGGTTTTTGCCATCTCAAACCTGGTGTACTTTTTGTCAGTCATAAAAAGTTTTATAAACTTCAAACTTTCTAGGTTTTTTTAAAAAAAAGTAGAATTTTTCTGAGAGAATACTCAGAATTATCTTGAATTTTTTGAGAAAAAAATGAAAAAATCATTAACCGCCAAAAACACATACATCAATCTTGAAAAAAAACAACTACAACAGTGACATCATGGACGCAGAGAAGGGGCGGACCGGTGGTGACAGGGGGCTATGACGCTATGATCAGTGATTGGCAGATTGTTACATCAGTCTCGGGGGAATACTGCCCAGTTTTCCAAATTTGGGACATTTTTGACATGGACACCCTATCTGAAAACTGGGCTATCTGGGTCAAAAACGGACAGGTGGCAACCGTACACCAACTTGACAGTCTCTTCCAAAAAGTTAACAGACATAAACACAAAGGGGTATATTTATTATGCTGTGTAAAAAGTGGAGTGAAGCATTACCGGTAATGTTGCCCAGGACAACCAATCAGCAATTAGATTTCAATAGTTAGAAAACCAAAGCAAGCATCTGACTGGCTGCTATGAGCAACATCCCCGGTATTGTTTTACACAGCATGATAAATATACCCCAAAGTCACTTGTCTAGGCCACATATCTAATATTTGTTATGCAAAGGAAACAAACACATAACTGTCTGTGGAAAACGGCATGAACCTGATGTAGAGACAATATCTAGATTATATTTTTCTTGTATAATAATCAGTAGAGGAATGAGCTAATGACAGATGTTTCAGCAAAATAAAATGAATTTTGGTGGTAATGAACATTTGCCCTTGTTTCAGAATATCTCAAGGGATACCAAAGGCTAACAATGCTGTCCAATTTTTTGAATTTGTTTTGCTTGCTTGGCAGTGGTGAGAATTACTGTATACTGCATACTGATGATTTTTAATTTTTTTATGTTTGCTTGTATAAACAAACACCCGGTAGATGGAATTTGAGCGATGTGCCCAAAACAAAGCAGAAAACAGTGCAATCATTAGTTTATTTGACATCTGAAAAGTTGTTCAGGCCATTGTAAATTATAAATAATACTCTGCATAACTTGTTTTTCCCCTTTTCTTACAGCACTGGGAATATCTGAACTTGTTAGCGGTCATATGTAGAAAACAGTAAAAACTGATGCAAAAATATAGTTTATTTCCTCTGAATTTAGCCTGTACCTCACACCAGCAACAGAGAAGCAACTGCAAGGAAAAAAAATCCTTACAACTTAACATAAGTGTAGGCACCAGTATGATGATAATAAAATACCACCTGTTTTGAATGTAATGACACTTTTATTAACTATGACAGTTGCTTTGCATGTTTATTAGGATTTTGGTTGTTTCTTTTTTCTTAAGTCAATTAAAATGTATGATTTTGTTCAATACTGCAATGTAACTATTTTAGGTCAGCGACCCAATGAATATAAATTGCACCTGATTTGTGTAAATCCTCTTGGATCTTCTTTAAGAATAGGACACCTTGCACATAGGAGAGTAGTGCAATGTGTCTTGTACTAAAATGCCAATTAATAGGTATATAGGTAGTGGTTTCCAGATTGCACGGCTGGATGCAAAAGGGGACAACAATTTCCAAAGAACATGTACATATTTGTCACCATACCTAACATGTTTTCACAGGCATAGATCTCTACTTGTAGTTTATATATAAGCAATAGATTCCTACTACAATTGTTAACACTTTACACTTGCTTTGAACCTTTGACTGAAAATAAACATATACATCTTCTCTTTATGGAGAACTGAAAGGTCTTTAGCCTTCTCTTGTATCTGTTTGCTGCCTTTAAAGTGTATCTAAACTCTCCACTAGACAGTTCCACTGAAGCCCTATTTCTTTAGAGAAGATTACCATGACTGTAAAGTAAATATATACTTTCCCAAGACTATTTTGCTCCATCTAGTTCTCCAAAATTGGCATTCCAAGTTAAAGAAACACAATAAACCTTCAATGCCACATTTGGGTCGAGCATCACTTGTGTAGAATGTATATATCCCCTTTAAAACAGCATTGCACCTTAAATTTTTTACAAAGCCAGTGGCCCATGTGATGCAAGAGGATCCTTAAATCGTAATCTTACATTCTGTGTCTCCACATCCTTTTTGTTTTATACAATCACCACTGTAGGCAATAATTGTTATTTCTAGCTCTGAACACAACTATATCCCCTTATAAAATTTGATTTCATGGCAATAAGTCCAAGCAAAAAATTCACATTAATCCCAATATTTTTGATTAAAAGTAGATGACTGATGTAGCGCTGGTAGGGATGATTCTACAAGGAGAATTTTCTTGCATCTGTAATTAATTTTGCGGTATCTACTAAAGAGCAAAGTAGACTGTTTTAGAGAATGTTTGCATCCACTTCAATTAGCTCCTGATGACATTTACTCTAGTATGTAGGTTTGCTTATGTGATAAGTGCTTTAAAGCTCATTTATTGAAGTTAATGAAAAATTATTATAACTTAACTATTACTGCTGCAAGTTTTTCAGTACCAAAATGAATATAGCACCCCTCTGCCTAATATGTCCTGTGATAGCTGGAGTTATTTACACAAGCCTAATGCCTAGTAAATTCTAAAGAGTTGCGAGTTTTCTGGAAGCAATTCAGGTCAAATATAGTTTCTGCCAACATTTTTCAGATTTTTTGCTGCCATTGCCAAAAAAAAGGCAACACTAATGAATAGTTAATGTGCATTATGAATAATTTATATGAATAAAGTAAATACTAGCAAAGTATTAGCAAATAAAATTCATTTATATCAATCAATCTGTTCTAAATAAAGTTCCCTGTTTAAGTTTAAATCGACATTGCATCAATGTTTGGGTGTTATTTCATACAGAAATTGGCATCAATTTTGGTGTGGCTAGGTTATAATTCTAGGCACTAGACCTCCCAAAATGGCTTGCATAGCATGGATGGTATAACAGCATAGGGATGAGAAATAAAGTTCACCAAAGGATTAATCCCACCTCAGAACAAGACTGGTTTGTAGTGGAGGTAGGCCTTACCTCAGTAGGTGTAGCTAGGCTGAGGATAGACTATAGACCATACTTGCTGAGGATAGACTATAGCTCACTTTAGGAGGGACAGTTGGGATCAGGGTATCTAGTTAGTGTGATGCTCTAATTAGTGAGCAGAAGTATTTGTAATTCTGGGTGCCATCTGGCAGAGTAGGGATTCAAGTGTACAGACTTGGGGATTGAGGCACAACCCACAGTAGTTCCACTTGGAGTGTCTTGTACTGCACTGCACTGTATCATCTTTAATTATTCTATATACATTCCATTGAATAAACAGTTACTTTTTTTTAAGACCTACCCACTGCTGCTTAATCTTTTCTCCTGTAATAAAGCAAGGGTCCATCCTTAGTGCAAGAGTTTTGTGTGACGCCTGCTCTAGTAAGAGTTGCCCCTCACCTGGTTGGATTGAGGGCAGGTAAAATTACAATGCCCCTGTCTGAAAGTAACAGAGTACAGCACTGCAGTTACCCATAGCATTACAATACGAAAAAAATATACATGTGCACTGAAAAATCGAAAAATCTGCAATTAGTAAATGGATTCTAGTTTAGTAAGCTGGCTCTGGCGTTCTTTCTAAAGCAATGCATTATTGCACTCTAACACCCTTAAGTAAACAGACAACATAAGGTTGTTTAGATGTTCAGAGCTAGAAATATTTGCCTTCTGCTACTATAGATAATGGATCCAGAATCTATTGTCACTGAGTAGCATATAACTCCTGTGGTTATATCCAACAAAGCAATTTACAATAGGCAAATTGTGTTATATTTGCATAGATAATCTGACATTAAAGCCAAGAGCCATAACTCAAAATACCACTTTGCTTCTTAGAAACCCACTTGGTAGGGGAGAATAATGCAAAGGTGGTAGAATAAGGCTTAAATAACGCAAGCCATGCCAATTTTAGTGTAAAATCACTTCGGTAAATAGGCCCTAAGGAGTGCTCAGGCTGATGATACTCTATGAAATTTGGTTCGACACTCAGTTCTCAGTGATTTTTGTCATTACCATTAATTACAAACTCCATATGTATAATTAGTGTTTGTTATTAGTTACTGCTGAAACTACAGTTTCATCCCAATGCGACATTTACGTTTTTTTTTCCCTGTTCCAGTAAATATAGTGATCACAATTCATTTACCTACTGAAACGTCAGTTTTTTTGTCTGTGCCTTGAATTCTTCTTTGTGTCCTTGTCATGGCATTTTAGTTGTAAAGTGACCTTTTGAAGTAATTACTTCTAGGGCGGCAGCGCAAAGCAATCGTACAAGGTAAGTTCTAAGAGCATTACAATGATTAATGTATTTAATATCATTTCAGTTGTGTTTTTTAACTGTGCGAATGTGAGCATAATAAACTCATTGACGGTAGAATGAATAGGAAATTTGCAGCTATTTTTTTTCAATAGCCATTAAATAAAGAGATACCAGATTAGGGCAAGCATTTTCCAAGCTTAGCTTAGAAAAACCGTCATATCACATTTTCCATTGTATAATTTACAATAAGAAATTCTTGCTTATTAAGGATGCAGTGAAACTTTGAATATTTTTATTTATGCAATATTTTGGTAATGTCACTTTGTATATTAGCTTTTTGCTACCAGCTATGACAGGCAATCAGGGGACACGTATGTTTCCTACATATTTCACACTTACCCACTGAGATTTCTTATGCTTAGGGCGAGGTCACAAGGCGTTTTTACGTTGCGTTTTCAAAAACATGGATATGCTAATAAAAGTATATTCTCAGCCTGTAGTCTTCTTTTCCCAACATGCCTTTCAGATTTTTCTCATTCACAATAAATCCGCTATTGCACGTGTTCGTAATGACGCAAAATGTCTCTGCCACTTCCCTTTCCTTTGTATTGTCACATGCTCTGTACACTTTCCGTATCAAAAACACCCTTGGAGGAAGACATCTTGGAAGAATTTTAGTAAACCTTTGCTAAAAAAAGCCAAGTGAAAAAGAAATTTAAATGCAAAATATAGTCGGACCAATCGTCAATACGTAGCATAAATATGTCACTGTCATACAACGTAAATACATTTATGCACAATCCATCTCGCCATATTGAAATGTGTAATACAAACTTGTGGATCTCATAGAGTTCAATGGTATGGGGTTTCCTTGACGTATTGGTGTTTCTGCTAATAAACGCAAACATTGGCTTCATGTGGCGAAAGTTAGCTTTCAAGTGCCCAGTGGGAATTGCTATAGTGAGTATTTCATTATAATCAGTAGGGCTTCATTTTGTCAATTTTTACGCTCGAATCCGCGTTTTTAAAAACATAATGTAAAAATGTTCCGTGTGACCTCGCTCTTAGGGTTGCTACCTGGTCGGTATTTTACCAGCCTGGCTGGTAAAAAATTATACTTCCATTATCCTATTTTTTTTAATTATTTCCTTTCTCTGTGTAGTAATAAAACAGTACCTTGCACTATAACTATGCTGCATAAATCCATATTGGTGGCAAAACAATCCTATTGTGTTTACTTTATTTTATGGTAACATCTCTTATCCAGAAAACCCGGGTCTCAAGCATTCCACACAAAACATCCTTTACCTGTATATACTTTAAATAGTGGTATTACTTTACCCAAATGTCTACAAGGTACAACTCCTAATATAGTCCAGCATATTATGAAGGGCTAAATAATGATGGGCACTGCAGGACAGCAAGTAGAATGGCTTCACAATATATTATTATGCCAAGTTCTACAGGGCTAGAGGCTGCCATACTTAAGGTATCTGCCAATGAGAATACCGCCTGTTTACACTTGATTCTCTTCCTGGCGCCATGTGATTGTTAATACAGGGAAATTTATGATGGACCCGGGCTTTGGGAGGTAATAGGTATAGAGTAGGAGTCAATTATTTTTTGCAGTGGTAGCCAGCCTACACCTGAGTAGTTCAGCCTGTGGAGGATTTCACGGTTGGTTACTGCTTCTGCCAGTCACTGGAGTATGTGGTTAGAACTGGACAGTCTCTATGATCTTCCTTGTGGCAAACTAGACTGGTGTCCTTTGTCTGTAAAATGACTAGAAATATTGGGTTCTTTGGCAGCCACTTTTGTAAGTCGGAAAGGTGTTAAATGCAGAACAGGGTTTCAATCTTTCTGCAAATCATAAAGTAAGCTTCTAGACTTAGCAAATCACATGCAGTTTAATTATAAAAGCCAATATGGCCTGCTTTGTGATGCAGCTGTGCTAATAACTGCCCAGTTTAGTATGCATGTAGTATTTACACATTGCACAGCTGTTAAAAGACTTAGGGACAACTTTTTTTATTGCGAGAGCTATCCTTACAGAGGGTCAAGGCTTTGTGGCTGGCTACAAGTTGCATAAATCCATATGCACAGAAAGGATCAAATGTTAGCTTTTCCATACCTTTTGCCACATAATTATTCTGGGATATATATATATATATATTTGAGCTAAATGTGACTTTTAGCACTAAGTACTGTTTACTAGTGAACTTTGTATAACCAATAATAGGTGGAGACAACATCATTTACTTCACTCCTCTGCCCTCCATGGATAAACACGAACTAATGTGGGTCTACATGATTGATTATCTTTATTCATAGCTGTGTAACAAATGGCGATTATGAGGGATATCTGCTCAGATGGACCAGTGTTGAGTCTGGTGTTATCCGGGATGTTAGGATGTTAATATGATAAAGTTACACATTTTTGTTCAAATGGAATGTTTTTGACCTTTGAGCTACCGGTTTTCTCTTTCTCTTTGGTATTTTTAGTACATGATTTTAATATTAGAATATATTGATATTTGTCTTATGTATTTATTACACTCGTTTACACTTTGTCACTCTTACTATGCCACCCTTGTAAGTTATGGCAATTTTTAATTAGCCATTGACTTATTATACTGTACACCTATATATTGCTATGTTCTGCTTTTTCTCTCTTGCGATGCAACACTTGGTTTTAATATTTCACATTAGCACTTTCTCTCTATGAGATTTATGATAACTATATATTTGCACGTTTTTTACCTTCATGTCCCCGGTAGGGACATAATTATTGGAACTATATTACATGATTTTGATGGTCAAAATGGGTCTGATATGGGTGGCTTATCGTTTAGTTGTTATACATAGCGATTTACTATGGGATTTTACATTTATTTTGCACTTAATGGGTTAATTGTGTTTTAAATTGCTTCTATGCACTGATTGGATCATGTTTGTATTTAACTGTGCACCTCACTTCCTGATATTGTCCTGATGACGATCCTATATGGATTGAAACGCGTAGACTTTTTTGTTTAATAAATTATTTTATTTTTATATTGGTCCGTGAGTGCTTCCTTGGAGAAGGTGCATGAATATAGGGTTAGCACCCGGACAGTGGCTATTATTTTGGTGAGTGCCGATATCTGGACTCTATATATATATGTATATATATATATAGTCTTGTAAAGAATCGGCACTCACCAGTATCGGGCACAGGCTGGGTGCTGACAAAAATAATGCATCAAACTCAACAGTAGAAAGCACTCACAGCTACAGCATCAATCAGGTCAGTGATTTATTTCAGCATACCATCTACGCGTTTCGATCACCACCACACTACATCCTGATGACGATCCTGTGGTGATCGAAACGCGTAGCCATCAAAACAGGAACAAACATCGGTGAAGAAGAAGCCGCTCTCATAGGACTTATAAACAGCAAAAAATTCTTATTTATTCAACTGGTGAACTGACGGTTTGGCTTTCTCAAAGTTTATTTATAAACACACACATCAATACTGTATATACAGTATTTATTATATACGCACACCTATTTCAGTTTTTAATAGCAATAACTTTACTATTTTTTAACATTTTAATCAGTGTATGTACATACATGTATATATTGTAAAGTTGCTTTAAATTACAATTACCCCTTTTTTAGCTTGTTGTTAAATATAGTCTCACTTAATGAAACAAAAAAGTTCTCTTCCATATAAAAATAAGAGCAAAAGTAAAGATACTTTTAAATAATTTATTGAAAAGCAAAATAATTAAACATTAATCTCTTGGTTTTCCAATAAAATAGTTCTCTTGTGCAGTAATGTATATGGTCTCCTACATTCAATGATTAACTATATCGTTTATCGCATTTTTCTTTACATAAGTATTGCCAATAAGTGATTATAAACTAGTTTTTCTTCATCAAAGTAATGTGCATTATGCAAAGTAACAAGGCAAGACGTCATACATGGGGGGATGACAAATTAGAGGAAGGGATTTGTTTCGGAAGTCAATGATGCAGAATGCAGCTTACAATTACCTATTAAATTATCTTCCATCATCATTATTTATAATTATTAAGGGTCCTTTTCTGTGTAGGAAATATAGTCGTAGATTACTTAACAAGAAATATGTAGGAAAACAACTTATTATTCACTACCTACATTAGTGTTGTAGTTCAATGCAGGGTGTTTATCAGGCTATTTGTGTCTTTAAATTCTATTATGAATTGCTGCTTCGATTTACAGAACTTGATTTAACTGTTTTTTTTTATTAATAAAGCAAATGTCATTGTTGGTTGCACTTATAGGGGTATATATCTTCCTTAGCAGTGTTACTCAGCTAAACTACTATTTTCAAACATAATATCAATGGATAAAAATAACAGGAGCAACATTGCATAACAAAAAAAAATGTAAGTCCTCAAGGGCCAAGAGGCTGAATTTTGCAAAAGTATCCCAATGAGAACCATGTTTGCTCTGTTCACTTTTGACTGTCTTTTTGACCCCCAAATCACAAAACTTCAGCTATTTATATATGGGCCCTGTACCCCCCAGTCCAACCCTGCTTGCCTGCACCCGGAACTATTTTGTCAGCCCAAGTTCAGTACGCATGGTGGATAACGGCAAAGAAACGCGAGAGTTGGCATTTCAGAGCCAATATCCACCGCGTCTGCCTGCGGCAATCACAAGTAAAAGCAACAGTATTATTTAGCCTCCAAGGCATAAACAAATTATTCTTAAACTGTTCTTTGAGCCCTGCCAGTGGAGAGGCTGATTTTCAGCCTACTTTTCCTTTAGGCCCTATGGGGCATCAGCCTTAGGTTGAACAGCTCAAAGTGAACACCTTGAAGGCTAAATAATAATGTGGCTTTTACTTTTGTAATTGACTACCTTTCTAAGTCAATGTTTGACATGCTCAGATCAGCTGGTAACTGATGTTAGAGTGCTTTTCCTAATTATGAAATGTTAATGTCTGCAGTAGCAAGATATTTAAATATGGGAGGTACTGCAAGACTCCTTTTAAAAGGAATTTGCTTAATTGATTCAAATTGGTAATTGGTTATAATTAGATGTGGTTTCAGTATATTACTTTGCCCACAGGGTAACTTCAGTTTGTAAAGAAAATAAAGAATGTGGCAGACACAATAAACTAAAACTCTTCTAGAGACACATACTGTATAGAAAATTTTAAACAATGGGAACTAGCAATTTAGTGGTATGAACTGCAATGCAGATTTATCTGCAGTAGAATTACTGCCAGGAGAACAAGGCAATAGTCAATCACTAAACGTGGGTGGGAACATATTTTTATGTAATATAATAAAAGTATTGTTGCCCATTAAAAGTACAGAACAAATGCTCTATTCCACAAACAATTCACAATAGCACATGCGTTTGAGAAGATGAATAACTCACTAATAATTTTATGTATGGACTATAGGGGTCATATAAATCTTGTTACCCCATAATTTATTCTTGGGGGTTGGGTTTTAGGAAAAAAATTATAATCACAGAGAATTTGGTTATTTTTAAGCCATTTTCTGAGTTTCTGATGTTTACATAGCAAGAGGTAAAATGTTTACACCAATGAAAAATAAGTCTGGTTTTGAGATCTAATCAGCGTCTCATTCTGTGTTTCAAAACCCAATGTGAGTGATCAAAAATTTGTAACCAAATGTGACTTTTACCCCCAGGATCTTCTACTATGTTCCTCTTTTAATAATTTCTTTCTTTCTTTTTAGTTTTTTTTGTTGCTGAATAACACAATATGATTATTGTGTTTAAGCTTTTATAATACATTAGTCCTAGGTTTAAAAGCTTACCAAACTCATTTTCTCTAAGTCAATGAAGAATGGCAAAAGCTTATGCTTCTTCTAAAATAGTTATACCAAAGACTGCTCTAAAAAAATAGTAGCAAAACAGGGATTTTAAAAGGCTTAGCTGAAAAACATAACGGAGTAGGTTGAACACAATTTTGATTTTTTTAAAAGATTAAAATGTTATGGTAAAAAAGAGCTATTTGTGGCTTGAATGAAATTGAAAAGAGTGTGAAAGGGCTGCAAGACAGAATCACAAAAGTACATTTTTTGTTGCATGAAGCACTTGGAGTGCAAAAATACTTGCTTGGAAAATTACATGAGCCTTTTTATATTCAACTTTCTCTCCATCAAGTTATAAAATATTCTCACCACTGTGATTTATATCTAGGTCACATATCAAGGTGGTGCCGGGAATCTAAGTGTTTAAACTCAATCTCATTATTGTTAATGGAGTGATTCAGGGAATTACCTTATTTTAAAATCTCTGTTCTGAAAATAAGTCACCTTTCATTATTTTTATACTGCTCACTGTTACTCTTGTAACAAACCTCCTGTGGGTCCTGAAGTGCCGGCTAAAATGAGAAGCTCTGGTATGTTCTAAAATACCTTTTGACATCACTAATGCGATAATGATATGTGTAACAAGTTGAGATCAGATGACCTCGTACTTAATTTGAAAGACTAGTCCCTACTCTATTTCTAGGGCACACCGTGGTATAATCAAATGCTATTTCTTACTTCATCGAGTATTTATGTTTTTATAATTTAATTGAATAATCTTGTACAAAAAAGGCCCAATTATTTCGAGCACAATGTGGATAATTTTCCAGTTCACATGCACAGTCTCAGTTTTTCAATTTGCAAAGATTGTCCATATTCAATTACCTTTTCTTATGTCAGAGAGGAAATGCTAATCAAAATTTATGCATTTAGAGTGTTAGAAATTTCACATTATTAATATAGTTCAATTTGCATATCAATTCATTTTGATGAATTTCAGACAACCTAATTGTAGTCTTACAAATACTGTGCATATACTTAGCACTGAAAATGCGGCAAATGAATGAAAATCTCATATATCTATTGGAGTAAGAATGACAAGTAAAACAATGAACCGCACAAAACCAGGAAGCAAAGTGACAATTCTCAGTAGACATAATTTTTGTATTTTAGGCCACTTATTATGTCCCAAAGAGCAACATCATTCCACAATACAATTCAGGGATCTATATTTTAGAATGCTTGATGTCTGCATTTAAAAGGATAAAACCTATCAATTTTGTGATGTGAACAGCCATGCCTTAAATATTACCTGTAAAAAGTCCCATGTAAAATTCCTTGAGCTTTCCTAGGACACCCGACTGAAGTCCTAGACAACACAAACTCATATAGGGATAAAATATTGTAGGAGGAGGGTTTTAATGCATAAAGGTTTTTCTGTGATGTGAAGATCCATGCCTAAATCTCCTTGAGTATTCCTGGGACACAAAGCTGAAGTCCTGCCTTAAATGTCACCTTTAAGCTCTACATAATATCATGAGCATCCCTGGGCTGCTGAAGTCCTAGACAACACAGACTCATGCTCATATATATATATATGTAGATTGTAAGCTCTTTTGGGCAGGGTTCTCTTCACCTCTTGTATCGGTTATTGATTGCTTTATATGTTACTCTGTATGTCCAATGTATAAAACCCACTTATTGTACAGCACTGTGGAATATGTTGGCACTTTATAAATAAATGTTAATAATAATAATAATATAGGGAGAAAGAAAAAAAGTTGTAGGAGGGAATTCATATAGTTACGTCTCAAGGCATGGGTCCAAAGAAGTATGGAAACCTAAAAAAATAAACTAATTATACATCATTGATTAACTACCAGTCCCTTTGCAGTTTCTAAAGTGGGAGCCTTTAGGGTGGGTATATTTTTAGTGCAGGGGTCCCCAACCTTTCTTACTGGTGAGCCAAATGTAAAAAGACTTGGAGAATAACACAAGCATCATAAAAGTTAATGGAGATGCCAAATAAGGGCTAAGACTGGCTATTAGGTAGCCTCTATGCACACTGTCAGCTTACAGGGGGCTTTATTTGGTAGGAAATCTTGTTTTTATTCAACCAAAACTTGCCCCCAAGTCAGGAATTCAAAAATATTGCTTTAAAAAAAAAAACAAAAAACATTTTTATAGAGTGAGTGGATTGCTTTTATTTCCCTTATTTGATGGAAGAACTGCTTCTGTTTTGGTAAATATTAACTATAATTATTAGCTCTAACATTTATTTCTGGAAAGCAGCTACAATTTGACATCCAGCTCTAGTCAGAAAGTTATATAAGTAGCAATAGTGCAGATAGGCATAATTATAAGAATCTTACTCTACCCTTTTAGAATGTGCATTTTTATTCAGGCCCATTGATCAGAGGTTTGAAATAGATGTATTTTATTTATAGTATACTTTATCCATCCCAGATTCATGAAGTTGCTTCTGTGAAAATCATGCTTTGCCATCTTATATTATGCAGTGTCCCTACAGGCAAGGAGGCGATCGATCATGTGCAGTCAGTTGTTATTTATCTGGCTCTTACCACACCTCTGTGCAGCGAGGGAGCACCTGGTGGATTAGATAACTGCTTACTTTTAGAAAAAAAAATCTAAATCTGCAACCCTTTGCTCATGCTCAGAGGAAAAGAAAAGCTTTAAAGAAAATAAATGACTTGTTTGTATTTTCACAGGCATTACAGTTATCTGAAACATTTTGTAGTATTCAGTACCAAAAAAAAGCCCCAAAAGAAACAGATAAGTAGAACAGACACCCAAAGATTTGTCACTTTATGTGTTTAGAGTTTACAATACTTCTTAAAGCGAACTTATATCTGCCACAGCAGTGTTGTCCCCCAAAATGTTGCTCCTGGAATTCTTCATCATTATATTATCAAGGGGTAAAGTATGATTGGCAGAAAAGCACAAAACATTTTCCCAGGTCCTCTTTGGCCAGTGACCCCATCAGTGCAATGGTTTTCTCCAGTGAGAATCCTGTTTGATATGTTTACACTTAACCCTTTGATCTCAACTGCATACAATTGTTAGGAAAGTAAGTATTTTTTACTTGTTAAAAATGGTTTTAGATTGCCCTGATGTTTGCGACCAAGCATTCCAAAACTGCCTTTCTTTATTACTGTATTTAAGTGCATGTTGGAATTTGGGGTTCAAGCCTCCTTAGAGTTCAACCATTTGAGGGCCCACTATAGTTCAAAACTAGGTTACAGAAAACATTGCTAGTTTAGTCAAAGTTCCAAAAAAATATATAAGACATCAAATGAGTGCTCACCCCTAAAACCCCTCTTTTTGACTTTCCGGCTATATTACCAGGAATATCTAAAAGAGGAAAAAAAGAATAAGTATTGCCCCCAAATCTCAACCTAATTGGCCTTGGGAGGCCAATCCCACAGTTTGGGAACCACTGCTGTAAATCCCACCTTGTCTGCACCCTAAATGTGTTAGAAACCCCCCACAACTTTATATAAGGTATGCCAAGTGTGACAAAGTCAAATAACTCACTGAAATATGCTTATTCTCTTCACTATTCTAATTCTATTTGCAAACCAGCATCAAAGATCTTTAAACATGATCCTGTAAGAAACATAATACAGAGTCTTTGAAAATTAATTAGCCTGCTGTTTTGCCTTTAGCAAAAATGATTGATGTAGAGAAGAAAAAACAGGACTTTTCAGTTTTAATGGTAGCACAGAATACCTTGGGATATATCGAGCAAGAGAATCTAGCACATAAATGACCTGGAAATATTTATTACAAATGCACAGCAATAAGTAAATAATTTATCTATCTGAGTATGTTTCCAGCACTTTATATGAGCACTTATGTATCTTTATTACAATATCATACCCGTTTGAACTGTAAAGAAAACATTTTTAGTGCAGTGATTTTAGTTGCACAATACATTTAAGGTAGTTGGAAGTAGTACTGCCACAGTTTTAAAGTATTAATCCAATGTTTGACTATGTTTTAGTATAAATAGTATTTATTATTACTGGAAATTACAATTAACTGTTTCAGATGTACTACATGCTGTAAACAGGGACTCTTGGAGAGACAAGAGCAAAAGATTGCAGGTGAGCCACCTTAGATGGTGCTTTCACTTATCCTGACGCTGTGAGCAATATGAAATTTAGGACACAATGGGTTTTTGTTTCCCACAATGCTCTGTTTTTCCCAGAATTCAGTTGTAATTGCATGAGCAATGCAGGGTTAAGAAGGTTGAGAACTGCTGCCCTAAGGGAACCCTGGAGCTTCTGCCAGGTTAGGAGGTGACAGCAGCTTTCGCACAGCACTGTGCATCAATAGATGTAGCAACACTCAATTCAGAGTGTAAGGCAGGAAGGACTCACTGTGCTGAGTACAACTGTATGGAAGTGCACAGAGCGCATTTGGATGCAAATACTTTTAATAAAAGTGGTTTTAGATGCAAGGAGAACCGAACCTTGTCCACTGCGCCTGTGAATGTAAATGAACTCTTATATGTCCAAGTCTGGTGGTGAAGTAAATGTTTCCTAGCTGTATATCAGTGCAGACATGAAAGGATATAGGGGTCTACATCAAGCTGGAAGGGGGAGGGGGTAGATGAAATCCCTTCCAGTTATAGATTCTTCCAAATAAAGCATCTGTTATATACAACATTCTTACTTGTTGAACCCTTTGCAAAAGATAGGGGAGTGTGAGCATTCTGTTACATAACATCAGTAGTTCTTAACCAGGAACAGAAGATTTAATGACAAACATATTGAAATAAAGACCATATTTTCTTTGTACACTAATTTTCAAAGTAGAATAAATGGCAGTAATATAACAGGCAGACCATGTACTCACATACTAAAACCAAAATTCTAATCACTAGAGATTAAATCTTATCAGCAGGTTAACCCCTTCAGTTTACCATGCTCCATCAGTGAATGCATCCCAGCTTGAGTCCCTTTCCACCATGGTCCCTACATCTTGCAGGTGTCACTTAGGTATTACTATCCAGCTAGAAAGGCAGCATTGAATTTTAATGTAATGGTGGAACACACAACTGCTCTAGCTAACAAATCCCATAGCAGAACTTTGACTTTCACATACTAAATCATGATTCAGAGTCTACCAAGGCCTCCTCTTTCTTCAAGCTCTCTAGCACATCCACTCACTACCTAAGATGAAGTCCAAAGAGAAAGAACAATGGGATCCCTCCCTTTTTTTGACTAGGACATTTCCCAAAATATAACATGATAAACCATGAGCTAACCTTTCCCCACTGAATTGAATATGGCCTATAATTGTGTAAAAAATTAAAGATGTCCCCACATTCTCAATTTATGTGGTATGAATCCCCTGTGTTTCTTTATTCCTTGAATCCCAGTGAATATTTTCTATACAAGTACTTGTCCAAATACATTTTTAAAGTATACATGTATAAGCTTTTCTTGCATGAAGCAAGGGCATTTTTGAATGGAAAATTCAGAAGACATCAGAACCACTTATTGCTGTGTTCTTGTCATGTGAATACAAAAGAGGTAGAGCAGGGAAATATTTGAAAAAAGATGTCAAAGCCATACTGAGGTCAGGGATTTTGGCTTCTCAGAATAATGCCTGCTATCCATTTGTAAGATATATCCTTGCAAGCAAACTGTACAGCAAATGATATTATTCAATTCAACCACAGCTGTTAAAACATTTGCTGACTTAATCTTGTTTGAAAAAGATAATCCACCATGTTGCCATGTTTCATTATTCCCAGTTACTTGCAGTGACCATTATCTCCCCTGTTTATCAGCCCTATGTTGCAGTGCATGCACACTCTGCCTGCCAGTTCCTTATTAAGCTACATACGGTACAGGCTTGTTAGATGATTGTTTAGAAACACAGCTAAGTAGGTTAATAGAAAAATGAAAACATAAAACTTTCCTTAAGGAAAACTAAATGCTACACATTGAGGCTCATTCAAATGGGCAGATGATGTTGGCAACTTGCATTTTTCCCTGCAGTGAGTTGGGTTTAAAACTACTTTCATTAGTTACTTACAGTATATCCAAATGCAATGTGTACATTTCAGTCTGCAACATTTAGTTGTGCTTAGCACCAATCAGCCTTTCTTGCCTTCCAATCCAAATTGAGTGCTGCTGCACCTATTGACATAGGGTGCTGTGTGAACCCTGGAGCTTCCTTCACCTCCTGACCAGGCAGTGGCTCTAGGGTTTTCCAGCACCCTTTGTCAATAGACGCAGTGCGCTTACGGCTAAAGAATCAGGCACTGGTGTCAATTGCACACCAAACACAAGAACTGGTGTGAGCGAACTGATGCCAGGCATACTGCAAAAATGTTTGGGGCAACTGTAACCATCTTACGGCGAAACGCACACCCAGCGCAGCACCCATAAGTAACATGCAGCACAATTGCATCAAATTTAATGCCTGCGTTGCATACACAGTGACGCATGAAATGACGCATTATCCAATTGCATTAAATTACACTTTGCTTATTTAATCAGGGTAAGTAAATGTGCCCTATTATGTTTTGGGATCTGTACCAGCACAAGGCAACCACAGCCCTTTAGCAGGGAAGATCTGTGCCTCTGAAAATGCCCACATTAGCTCCCTATTTTCTTTTCTGCTGATTTCCTGCACATGCTCTGTGCTGCTGTCAGTTACTGAGCTTAGGGGCCGACGCACAATATACTATTTATACAGAATATAAATGTCACAATACAAGGCTAATTAGTAATTCATTTAGATTCTCATTACATTGCAGCTCAGAACCCAGTGCAAATAGCTTCAGAATGTAATAATTAGCCCTGTAGCATTAGCTTTTATGACAGAAAAACATCATTTTCTGCTTGATGATTTGTGACAATCCCTAAGCTTAGTTTCTCAACAGCTGCCCAGAGCCCACTGAGCCTGTGAGTGTCACTGACACTTCTAACAGAATCCAGGATAGTGAGCGCCTGTGACAACTTTAAAGGCCTGAATCATTAGTGTTACAGCGATGCTAAATCTTTAGGCTGGTGACCAATATATGAAATATGGCATTTCTAGCCATGTTCATTTTTAGGGTTTAATGTTCCTTTAATACAGATAACATGTTGCAGAGAAAAAGAAATAAATAGAAAGTGCAATATCATAAGGAAAGGGTATTGTACTCATAGGTCTTTTTAAATAGATGTATTATTTATTGAAGATCAGCATTTCAGACTCTGGGGAACAGTATTCTGAATGTATGTATAATTGTTTTCTACTGCAATTTACACTTTAACATAGGAAGGAAGATATTAATATCAACAAAGTCAATAAATGTTTTATAAAGCACAGCCGTATCTGCTCAGCTCTGCCTGCCTGGTCCCTAGCGGCTGGAAAGTATATGTAGCCCTTTTACTGTCAAGAAAAAGTGTATGGTGGGCTCTAGGGCACCTAACCAGTAGATTTGTATAAATAATACAGAGCGGCAATTTGTTACACTGTACCTATGAAAGCAATTGATTAAGCCCTCAGCTGAATCAAGTTCTCCATTTACAACCAAGTGGCCTATGATATTAATGAGCAAAGCATGAATAATATAACCAGGAATAAAATATGTAGATTAAGGAAGTGCAGAAAATTTACTCAGACTTTAAAAATGAAAAACCCTGTGCACACCTGTTCTGGATAGACCCAAAACAAAAACTATGTATGTACCTGCCTAACTGTAGACTTATATACTCAATAGCATTGTGGGGCAGCACTAAAAGGATACTATATTCCAAAAGTCTACCTTCTCCGCTCACTTCATTATTCTACAATCAGACGTTCCCACCTGTTACATCCCACTTTGTTGTCTCTACCCTTAGTGACTTCACTAAAAGTCTGCATTCTTAACCTGGGACTACCTAAACACAACTCAACAAATACCTATTTAGAGAATTCTGCAGGTATCAACAGCAGATAAAAGAAAATGCATACAAAGCATAGATTGGTACAAAAGCTACAGAACAAAATGCTTATGTGGTGGACTTGTCTAATAACCAAACAAATGTGGGATGATATTTTCTTACTTATAAATGAGACCTTGGCTTCCAATCTGGAATCAGCTCTCTTACTCCAGAGACCTAGCCAACTCACAAACAGCAAATACTGATTCTGTTTACACTTATCTCTCACAACGAGATGTTCTATAGCAAAGAGATGGACAATCATGCCTTCTACAGTACAAATTACAAGCTTTCAAGATGATAGTGTTACATCCATTCTTAAAGGTATTACTCTGTCTGAAGAAGAGATAAAAGGTATGACGTACCTTAACCTTACCTTTTCTGCATTCTTTCAATGGCTAACATCAACAACACCTTCTTACTAGTGATGAGCGAATCTGTCCCGTTTCGTGTTGCAATAATATTCGTGAAACAGCAAAAAAAAATATCACTAAATAGCGGAAAATTCGCAAAATGCATTTGTTGCGTGAATTTTTTTGTCGCCAACATCTTTTTTGTCGCACGCGTCTATTTTTTGTCAGCCGCATATATTTGTTTTTTTAACGCAACCGCGCCTGTTTTTTGCCATGACAGTGCGCTTTTTTATGCGACCGCGCCCAATTTGACGCGCAACAAAAAAAAAATCCGCGTGACGAATTTTTCTGTGGTGAATTTTCTCTGAAGTTTTGCAAAACAATTTGCCAATGGTGAAATGCGGAAATTCACTGCGAATCCATGCCTGGCAAAAAAAAATCGCTCATCACTACTTCTTACAGTACAGGAAATTAAAAGTAAACTATGGTGGATGTAGATTTTGAAAACTCATACTCCTACCCTCCCCAGTCACCCCTACCCTACTTAAGAAAAAACAACATATAAACACTGTCACAGCACTTACCATTTATTTACAAGCCTAACACTCAAAAGGTAATGTTCTTTATTACAATTATTACCAATGCTGTAATGTTAAAATAATAAAAGTGAAGTAAAAAAAAAAAAAACACTGCAACATGATAGATTTTGATGTGACTATTCCTATTTTAATGCATAGCCCATACTTAAAAACATTTGAGTTCACAGGTTGATAGGTTTATGAGACACACTGGGATGTAAAGATATTGGTGCAGCTAGGAAGACCAACTTATTTAAATATGAACTCACTTGGAATTTGAATCTAAACCCTGTGCAAAATGTCCTACTGCAATAATAGTCACCAATAAGAATCCTGCTTTCCAGTGCTGCATCATCTTGCTTATATCTAACTTACAGAGATAACTGGGCATTTTTGGCTTCCTGATGTTACACTTAAATAAAGCATGGAAAAGGGTGACCTGCTGCTGCTGTGTGGTTGTTCAGTGCGAGAAAAAATTCTGTTCAAAGCTTCCAGCTTCACTTACAAGAACAAATAACATGGAGCCAGATTTGCACCAATCAGGTGCAATTGATGTTGAAGGATTCTTTTGCACTGTTTGGGTCACTGACCCTGGAGAGCCAAAGAAAGGTTTTGTTGAACGCTGTTGCATTAAGAATACATTCCTGATGTTGCCGGACTGCAATTCATAGAATTTTTTATCTCTTGAACTTGTAGTTCAGCAAAATTAAAATGCTGTTTAACAACTGTTTAGATCCTGTTTAAAATATATATATTAAAACATATTAAGTGCATAGGATTCTTATTGTAAATTCTATCACTTCAGTATGCAAAATGGAAATGACTTACAGATGCACAGGTATAATGATTTTAATATTAATGCCTTTAAGAGGGACTTGGAAGATTTTTTTGAACACGCATAATATTAAAGGCTATTGGGCAATTAATATAGATATTTGTGTATATAGTTTATATATCTGAGGTTGGTATGAGTGTTTGTGTATATGTGCACTGAGGTTCGTTGGGAGGGGTTGAACTTGATGAACTTTGGTCTTTTTTCAACCCAGCTTAACTATGTAACTATGTAGTAACTATAGCAGCCAATCAGCAGGTGGCATTTACTGGTTGCCAGTTTGAAAACAAACATGATTGGTTGCTATGGGTTACTGTTCCTAGTGTAAGCTTTATGGATGTTATCAACCAATTTGATTTCTAAATAAATAAAGAGCATCCAGAACTTATTATTGATTATTTGCCATGAATTCCAAACCCTCATTAATTTCACATTAGTGTTGTGAAATGTTATTTTTAAGCAAGGCTAGCTGAAGGGCAGAAGACATAGACTGCATAGACTGAATTAATTAGATCTAATAATAACTCTGCAACTAATAAAATAAGGGGTCATGATGACATTTTCGTAGAAACACACAATTTTAGTGATATGCAGCTAAAGTTCAAAGCTTCTTAAAGGATGTCACTGCTTTTGGGTTACTTAGACCATGCTGTTTGGCTACCCTCATTATATAGATATAACCTGAATTCTGAACAGCATGCTGAGCAAGGCATAACAAGGTAAAGCACAGGCTGGTATAACATATTTCTACCTCTAATAACAGGGCAGCCGGCATGTCAACAACATTGCTTTATATGTATTTCTGTCTATATTTGTAAGGCTCTTCCTGAAAAATAATGTGAGATGCTCCCAGTTAATAAAATAAGGGGGTAAGACATACACTGGATGAAAAATTAAGAAATGCAATTAATGAACTTTCCTTATTGAAGGACAACTGAATCACCTTTAAGAGGGATTAAAGGTTATTTTCGTTTAAGTCCAATCATTTTAACAGTAATTTATCACACAGATCATCATTATCAACAATGCATTAACAACAATGCAACAGACACAGAGGAACGACATTGGCTGCAACGTGTCTTCTTGTGAATCAAAAGGAGCTGGCACATTAAAAAAACACTTTGCATTTGTTCTCTCAATGTTATCTTATTCATTTTCCACAGAATCCACTGGTTAAATATTCCATTAAGTCACAACACGAAAATGGTTGACTCTGAGGCTTTTATTTGCAGAGATATATAGAAATATTACGCATTGAAAAATGAAATAAAGTCATGCTGAGGATCACTGAATAAGGATTAAATATTTTCTGGAAAAGCAAACTCAAGGTGAATGTAAAAAGTATTTTTATATTAAAATAAAAGTCTGTTTTAGAAAAAAGATATATAACAGAGAATTTTATTGAGCTATAAAACATGTATACTGATGAAGAGGAAAGCAGCTATTAGGATATGTGCTCAATGGTGTTGGTTCGTCTATTTACTGCTTCATTTGTCACTCAGCAATCCCACTTTTACATACTATAAAAAATCAGCTAAACTTCTTTTTATTCATCCTACAATATACTGTATGTTCAAATCACTGACTTTGACAGTTGTATTTATCATTTAGAGAAGAGCATTTTGCATATGGTAAAAAGCACACTGGCAAAAACCTTCACTAGCAAATATATTCTATAATATAGAATATTTGATCACCTACTGCTGCAACTGTTCCATTGCTTCACACTCTTTCCAAAGTAGAGTCAAATGTGATTAAATATATAAGGAGAAATCGTTGAGTGCTGCTCTCAGTATGGTAGCCATTTGGCTGGTAAACATCATCCTTTATGCCAATATTTTTAATTGAAATAGAATTATAGGCCAGTACTTTTTAAAGAAAAGTTGAATCCCTACTTTTTTGAGTTAAAACCATTAGGCGTGGGGCTGTGATCAAACAATTCATCTAGACTGAAACAAGAGGTCCACTGCACTCACCCATTATCAATAAAAACAGGGCATTAAGCTACCAAGAAATGCCCTCCTCTTTAAACAAAACAAGTTTTGTTTGTCTATTCTGTATATCTGTATATTGCAATATATTTAAGCTTACCAACAACATCAAAGTCATTCCTGGTCTGGCCAGTCCTACACTCACTTTTATCTGATTCATTAAGAATTCTACTGCTTAAATACACATTTAAGAAAGGGACTGAGGTTTACTTGCAACTTACTTGCTTCTAGTTTCTGTCCATATAATTTTCTGGTCATAGCCTTGTTGTAGCCCCATCTAATGGTGTACAACTTAGTGGTGAGCACAACTTTCCCTTTCTTTCTATAGTTTATACAGGAGCAGTTGCCGGCTCATTGCTGTAGCTCCCATTTTTCCCAGCTACAATCAAGTGATCCCAGTGGTGGCCTATAAAAGAGTAACCATTTGGGAGTTTTAAACCTTGAAAGCAAGCAAGTTGCAGGTAAAACTTTGATTCTTGTGTAATGTATAAAATGTTTAATGATGCAGTAGAATTCTTATGAATGGATGCCCTATGGGAGGAAGGTATACTCCTAGGCCCAAATGTATTATGGGTATTTTCTAGATTCCACAGTCTGTAAAAAGGGCAGGGTTCCCATAATTATTTCTCTTTGTACTGCCTCTTGAGAAGGGGGCAAAAGGAAGCCTTAATAAAGTAGGAGAAGCCTAAGATTGGCAAAGATGTTTGTGGAAGTTGGGGACAGGGACCCAGTGAACTAGGATTTGTTGTTAGTGACTGTCTAGCTCCAGTCATAGCACACTCGAGACTTGTCAGACAGGAATAGATATAAATGGCAGTTCTGTGCTCCACAGAGGCATTAGTAATGCCCAGAAGACATCAGATAGTTGTAGGTATTTGCGGTAATACCCATATCCCAGGATGCATCAACTAAAGGTTACATTAAATTAGTATACCTGCTGTACAGAGATTACATCCATATAAATAGTGTAATCAACCTGGCTGCCATATTACTATCATTTGGTCGGCCTTAAAAGTTTGTTTACAAAGGAGGCACTGTCTTTATTTATATTTGTTCTTCAATAAATCTGCTGTTCCTATTTCTCTTGACACCCCCTCTATGGTGTCACAGAATGATTCTCTGTTTCTGTGGTTCTGTGTTATTTCTACTTTTCAAAACAGCTGCAGAAGCTTAGAAACTCAAGCAACATTTCCTAGATATAACTATCTCCTGAATGCAGAATGAAATATTATTATCTTCATTAAGCACAGAATAATAATTCTAGAATCAGATTGATTTTGATGTATGCAGCCCTGACTACTCTTTTCCCAATAAAATGTTTTTTTTGTCTAAATACTTTATGTAAGTGCCTGCAGTGTTTCCCATTCTATCTGCACGCTATCATTTTGCAGCAATTTGATGTGCTGTATTTTTCAAAAACAATGCTGTGTCAAACATATTGCTTCTGCTATATGCAGCATAGGCAATTCTTTGAAATCCACAAACATGAGCAGAATAGAATGATTTTAGAAAGCGATGAAAGGGAAAAATCCCAGCAAGTTACCGTGTCTACATAAGAAGGAAAGATTTGTCTCAGTTTTTTATTTGTCCACCCAGTGTTCGAGGCATTAGAATTCAACACAAATCACACAAGATCAAGTGCAAACACATTAAATAACTGCAAATATTCTGAAATTTGAGACTAAAACATTATTAAAATAGAATTACTGTTGCAGCGTGTCTGCTTAAATAGAATTTATGCTGCAACTAAATTTCATCATCATTATAATTCTCTGGTGATCAATATGACATTCGCATTGTAGGGTTTTTCTGTGGGAAAATTCATTTCAGCTTGCAGATACACTGAAACTAGAAAATAAATAGAATGCAGAGCTACAGAGCCAAGCAACATATTAATAGATATGTAAAACAGTGACAAATTTATTTGTGTAGGGATGATATATGCATCTACTGAAACAGAAATATATGGCACTTGTTGTTGGATAAATCGTCTACTGTGTATACAAATCGGTAGTAGGAATAACAATTTCAGAACACACATATGGAGCTAACTTTTACACTTTTGCTTGCCAAATACAGCTCCAATCATCTTTAAAAGGACATGTAAATCCCCCACGAACAAATGAGAAAACAGGCTGTTTGAAATCTTTAAATACCTGCCTCTCCTGTTTAATAGTTATTAATAAGGTTACAGCATCCTCTTATGATTCATTCTACTTCTCTAACCCTTCCTTAGAAACTGATTTGGCTCTTGGCTAACTGAGCATGCACAGTTCTTCTCAACTCAGGTTACCAAAAACACCCTCCAGTCTAGCTCTGCTCTAGCTGTGCACTCTGCTGGGTAAACATGTTTTTCTCCTAATATACTGTCCTGGGCTCAGTTTAACTGTTACATTCCACATTTTATCAAAGTAAGTTCTGGCTGTGTAAGCCTGCATTCTTCATTGCATGAACTTCATTACAGTGCACACGTGCTATTTGCATAAGTAAATGTCACTAATGGAGTCAGAGGGAAAATGGCTGCCGAAGAAAATGTTATGGCACTGGTGAACAGAGGGAATATATGCAGTACAAATGGTGAGGTTTTGGGTGGGGGAAAAAGTAGGGTTTATATGTCCTTTACATTTACTTTATAATGGGTTAAAACATGCTGAATGCTGTACAAAAGCAACATCAGGGTTGTAGTGTTAAAGCAGTATTGCTCCATTAAGCTGTTAAACAGTTATTGTGCCAGCAGGTACAATGAAAAATAATCCTTCAATTAGAATATCATCTAATTAGTCTAAATTTTACTCTTTGTCTTATGCCCTTGCAACTAAAGCTGTTTTAAATGCAGTTTTCCTAGCAAGGCCTCATGTCCCATGCAGGAATACATTTAATATAATAAAGCCAAAATTACACAATGGCAAATACTAGTATGCGCCATTCTATATGTTGGGTGCTATTGCATCTGCAATTAAGGTTTTATTGAGCAGAACTCAGATCTGTAACTTCTTTAGAGAACTTGTGGGGAATATTGCACTATACATCCTGCTTTCTACCATCTACTTTATATTTTTCAACCCATTATAGCTACCATATCTCAACCTAAAGTAGGTCTTCTTCCTTTAATACATATATTAGGGGCCTAGATGATTTATTGGACAAGTGTAATATTCAGAGCTATAGTAATATCAAACTTTACAGCTAGTTTTGTATATGTATGTGTGTATTGTGAGGGGTCACTAAAATGGTTAAAAGTTATACAGGTATAGGACCTGCTATCCAGAATCCTTGTGACCCGGGGCTTTACGAATAAGGGATCTTTCTGTAATTTGGATCTCCATGCCTTGTCTCCTAAAAAATTTTAACCATCATTTAAACCCAATAGGATTGTTTTGCCTGCAATAAGGATTCATTATTTCTTAGTTAGGATCAAGTACAATGCACTGTTTTATTATTACAGGGAAAAAAAAAATAATTTTTAAAAAATAGAATTGTTTTCTTATAATGGAGTCTATGGGAGATAGCCTTTCTGTAATTCAGAACTTTCTGGATAACGGGTTTCTGGATAACAGATCCCATACCTGTACTGTAACTTCAAGTAGGTATGCACCTGTGTTTTATTCACAACATGGTTTTCCAACTAGATATTCCTTACAACTAATAACATGTTATTCTTCTGAAACCAGGGCAGACGGTTAAACTGGCAGTCTGAATACCTTGGAAACTTGATTTTTGGCAGTGCCTTAGCCACTTCATCCACTAACTACAAATATTTCACTCACACTTTTTGTTCTCTACTGCTCCCTAAGCTGCAGTAGCTTTGCTTCCCACTTCCTGGACAGATAGAGCTGCCTTCAAACCACATCACAATACCATACCACCCAACTGTCCTGATTTTCGCGGGACAGCCTCAATTTTAACAGTTCAGCCTGCAGTCTCAGATTCTTATAGAAAAGTCCCTCATTTCCCTTTGATCTCCTGTACTGAACGCCAACAAAGGGCAATTTAATCTTTTGTTTAGCAAAACTGTATAACACATAAAACAAGACCCCCAAAACCCCCAGAAGTGTAAAAAAAACTGCCAAATTTTGTGAAATATGAGTGCTATTTAGGGGGCGTGGTCACAAAATGGGCATGGTATTTCTTTTTGTCCCTCTTTGCATTTTTAAAGTGGGAGGTATGCAATCGATACACACATTTTGATGGTCAAATCACATTGACCATGTGTGTGTGTTTGTGCATGTGTGTAGGCATATTGCCAATATACATACAAACACCACAATAGTTGCTACATCTGTAACCCCTAAATGAGTCTTCTTTTTCCAATAGGTACACATTGATGGACAAATTACATTGACCCAGTTAGTGACTCACTGGGTCAAAGGATCAGATTACAATGAAGCAAGAAGTATTTTTGAATTCTGTCCCATCCTGTCGGCCTCCCACATTACCCACTTGGGGGGAATCGGAAGACAGAATCCTCTGTAGCCCAGTGAAATAGCGCAGGGAAATCACATGGTCACTTTAAAGGACATCAAACATCAAATAATAGTTGGCAAATTCTTTCTAAGAACATTAAAAAGCGATTCCATATGCAGAGAGCAGAAGAACCATAAAGAACACACCCTTTTTAAACCATGTTTAAAATAGCATTTTCAGCATTTATTCACATCTATTTTACTTAACTTTACTTGGACCCTTAAAATATATTCTCAGTCCAATCAATAGAACATTGTGCTGTAATTTGTAACAATTTTATAGTGATGAATAAAATAATGTCTGACTTTTCCAAGGAAAGGCAAAATCAATAACCTTGGTTTATTTTTTACTCTAATAAAGCTAATGATGTGTCTGCCCACTATTCATATTTATATTACTTTACAACCCCATGAAATATGATCCTTGTAATTTTGCTAAAAGGTTCTTTGATTTTACTAGCAAGTAGACCAATACCATCAATTTATACTGTACAACTAAACCTGAGTGTTTTGAATGCATAGCCATTAAAATGTAAACCTTACAGAGAAGAAATAGTTAACAAAAAAGTCATAGTTTGGTTATTTTTAATGTACTAAAGAGGGTTGCAGCATGCCCCAGGATGTTAGATTAGTCCTAGTGTCACTTAAGAAAAAAATTTCAGAGTCTACAAATCAGACTTTTTCCTCTTAAAAACGAGACAAAGTCACAAATTAAACTTGACATGCAGATAAGTGCCCAGAAAATGTCATGTAGCAGTAAATGGATGTTATCTGATTAGTTATTCTGCAAGATTAAATCATTTAGCATTCAAACTAGATACTATCCACTAACAAAGGATGCACAACCTTTCCAGTAAGGAATGTTATTACATACTCTGCGCACTGGCGCAAATTATAACATTGACAATCTTTCTTCCACGGAAATGGTTGCCAAACAGTTTTTGGGTTCTCACAAGTTATATTAAATTTGCATGAAGAATTTGTTCATCCAGAGGCATACATTTTGGCATTGTGAATATTTTTCCCATTACCGACTTTCATTACATTCCCTCTTAGTTGCGCAGTATGTTATATATATATATACATATTGTGAGAGATGCAATGGGAAAGAGCGTTATTTGGTGTATTTCCACCAGTATTTCAGGTGGGATACAAATGGCCCAAGGTAAAATACCTGGTTTTACAGCAGGTAATGCTGTTTTGGAGTAAATCTCCTTTAAGGTTCGATTTGGCCAGCTGTGGGGAGCTGCCTGATTAGGCTGCAGGTGAGCAGCCCATAAAAGGGGTTGTGTGATTTACGGGGAGAGTTGGAATTGAATGCTGACTGAGTGAAGGTCACTCTCAGAGCAGGGCACAGAGCAGGAGGGCTGCCTGTGTTAGGAACTCCCAGAGGAGCTGGGGGTGCCACCTGCCACTGCCAGGAAGCAGAGGGAGTGCTGATCGAACGGATGAGTGCTGAGAGGGCTCGGCAAGGCTTAGGGGCTGATTTACTAACCCACGAATTCGAATCTGAATTGGAAAAATTCCGATTGGAAAACGAACATTTTGTGAATTTTTCGTATTTTTTGCGATTTTTTCGGCGCCTTTACGACTTTTCGGAAATTATCGCGACTTTTTCGTTACCAATACGATTTGCGCGAAAAAACGCGAGTTTTTCGTAGCCATTCCGAAAGTTGCGATTTTTTCGTAGCGTTAAAACTTGCGCAAAAAGTTGCGATTTTTTTCGTAGTGTTAAAACTTGCGCAAAACGTCGCGCCTTTTAAGTTTTAACGCTACGAAAAAAATCGCAACTTTTCACGCAAGTTTTAACGCTACGAAAAAATCGCAACTTTCGGAATGGCTACGAAAAAGTCGTGTTTTTCCGCAAAAATCGTATTGGTAACGAAAAAGTCGCGATAATTTTCCGAAAAAAACCGCAATCGGACGCATTCGGCCCGTTCGTAAGTAAATGGGCCCCTTAGTGTGAAGCCTGAGTGTTCCAGAGCGTGGAAATAACCCTGGAAGGTGAGAACCCTGAAGAAGGGACATCTGAAAACCCTGAACTGTTTACTGAACTGTCTTTATGTCTCTGTTGGGAAGAATGGGCCCTTAATAAACCTGAGTTTTGCCTGAAGACTTGCGGGCACATTTACTAACCCACGAACGGGCCGAATGCGTCCGATTGCGGTTTTTTCGTAATGATCGGTAATTTTGCGATTTTTTTCGGCGTCATTACGAAAGTTGCGCAAAGTCGCGATTTTTTCGTAGCGTTAAAACTTGCGCGAAACGTCGCGCCTTTTAAGTTTTAACGCTACAAAAAAGGCGCGACTTTGCGCGCAAGTGTTAACGCTACGAAAAAAACGCGACTTTGCGCAACTTTCGTAAAGACGCCGAAAAACTCGCGTTTTTACGCAAAAATCGTAAAGACGCCGAAAAACTCGCAAAAAATACGAAAAAGTCGCAAAATGTTCGTTTCCAATCGGAATTTTTCCAATTCGGATTTGAAATCGTGTCTTAGTAAATCAGCCCCTAGGTGTCCCTGTCTCTATGCTCCAGATCCTCTGCATGCCTGCCTGCCTACCATTGCTAATTCCCCCAAAATTGCATGTACAGGCATTCAGCATATCACAATATATATACCCTGTAGATATATATGAAAATGTCATAAGGATTTATATTTAATCAGGTGCAGGGTATATAAACATAGGGGTATATAAACATGGTTTTTTTAGTTTTTTGAAACCACAAATAAACTCATTTCCACAAACAGCAGTCATTATCAAAAAATATGAATTAAAAAAGCACAAATGGAAAAAAAAGATGCAGAAAAAATTGCAACTTTTCTGGTTTGTTGCACAATAGCGAGTGTAAAAAAAAAAAAAACCTCTAATGCCACAAAGCTCTTCCAAATGTAAAAGGGATCTGCCATTGACTTCTACATAATCTGAACAGGTTTTTGATGGCATATTTTTGCATTCAGATTTGTCGCTATTTTTCCACATGATAAAATGAGATACCATATAAATCCATATAGTTATAGTTTAGAAGGTGGTGTTACCCACAATTTGTTTAGTTGGATTAAGAAGTAACTGCACATTTTTCTAGAATACAGCACTCTGTGTAGCAAAGCAATCATTTATTAAGGTTTCCAAATAGGGGCTTCTTCTGTATATGGATTACTATACTTTAATTCTACTAAAAATGAGTTAAATATGAATTAAACCCAATAGGATTGTTTTGCCTCCAATACGTATTAATTATATCTTAGTTGGGATCAAGTACTGTGTTATTATTACAGAGAAAAAAAAGAAGTCTATGAAAAATGGCCTCCCTGTAATTCTGAGCTTTCTGGATATCGGGTTCCCGTAAAATGGATCCCATACCGGTACTCCCTTTTACTGTGCTGGAATTATCTTGGAGCTTTAGAAATATTTGTTGGTACAGTGTAACAATAAAATATTAACTGAGCACTTGACAAAATCCTTGAACACAGCAGTGCTTTCATTGACAGCAGATGCTATCAGGCATGATCTCTTTCAGCACAGTCAGGAGACAGTGAACGTTGATTGTCATCAACCTCAGCATGGCTGTTTACAAGCACCATCAGGTTCTAAAATGGAACTAGAGGCTAATTGCTGGATAAAATTAGACAATAATGTTATTACTGAAGAGGGTGTAGTAAAGGTTGGATTGAAATAACCACAGCAGAAGAATGATTTCTTCCTAGAAGTGCTGTGACTTCTTTGCCATGTTTATGACTCCTCCATAAATTAAGGTCAAACCCCATCACTTTAGGATGTCTCTATTTACAGTATTTAGGGTTATATTTAGCAGTTTAGATATTGGCAGAATATCCAGACCAATAAAAAGGAATTTTATCTTATTTGTACCTAAATTTTTACCCAAATTCCCAAAAAGGCTGTACCCCCATAGACTGCATTTAGCCTGCTTAAAATGAAACTCCACATTTGGAAATCTAAAATGACATAAATGTGAGTGCAGTAATAAAATGAAATGCAAAAGTAGCTATGCAAGCTTAGTATTACTATCTGAAAATAATTGCTAGAGTTCTTTCATTCCTACACTAACTTTAACTAACTTTAACTTTTACTGGTTACATGCAGGAGGTCCACAAGATTCTTCAGTGCACCGCTGGGTCTCTATAAATGTCAATTTTGTAGGCATGGACCCTACTAATCTAAGGAAACTACATCATAGTTTTCCCAACCCCCATCATATACTTTGGTTAGATATTAGATGCAGCATTTAACAGTAGAACAAGCAGATGGCCACGATACAGTATAGAACCATGGATGCATCATCATTGCCCTGTGGTGTCTATTAAACTGTATATGTAACAGTGCTATGAACAGGTCTGTGATATTTAAAAAGCTATTATTTTTGGAACATCATTCAAATTATAGATTATAATTTAATAACATGGAATGGATAATGTATTTTAGAGTCTAAATTACCTTAATCACCTTACACTTGATTTACAGTTGAAGAAAAACAGCAAGAAGCTGACAGCTTTTATTTAAAGATGGGATGTCACCTTATATTTGGACTGTAGCAGATGACATGCATAGTCATTAATAAACTGCATTCCACTTGGATGGTTTTCAAGAGTCAAAGGAAAAATCAGGAACATATAACAGCCTGGTATAAAGAAGGTGAAATAGATCTTCAGTGAGTCACTGCAATCAATTAGGTCTCTGAATAAGAAGTAGCATCGTGTGTTATTGCTTTCTTTTCCCATAATACTAACGCGGTTATAAATGAAATAAAACATACATAAAGAATACAAATGCAATTTTATAAAATATATGGCCATTAAAGTGCAGGTTTTGCCTTTTTTTTTGCCCAATGATTCTCCAGTATCTGTATAAAGAAGATCAGCCAGTAAATTCAGTATAATACATTTAACCTTAATAGAAGCAAATGAAGAATTATTACACTGGCATCTTTCCTGTAGTATTATCATTCCAAATTTATACAGGTAAATATCTTTTTAACCTCAAGGGATGACAATTTTTCCATATAAAATTGGAACCGATATTATTGTGACTTTTTGAAGCAAAAGACGCTATAACAATAATTTATTTCAATGGAAAATAGAAAAAGTCATGTCATAGGGGTCTATTCAATCTGTAACATCTGCTTTTCCTATTCTCCTCACGTAGTTACACAAAAGACTTTTTTCTTTATCTTACTCTGCTACTATTTATGAACTTAAGGCCAGATTTATCAAAATTCAAAAAATCTTCTTGATGGTTCAGAGCATATCTTGTGTTAGATGTGTCACAGAATGTTTCTTGGACATTTATCATTTGTCACTTTTTTTCTCAAGCATAAAAATGCCTGAAAAAAATGCTTGTCACATTGCCTAATATTCTCATGCTCTTTAATAATAAAGCAAATTGAGAATTCTCAAGAAATCCTAAGAACTCTTGTATCAAAACATGCACATATATTTTCACGCTGTGATCAAAAGTGAGATTTACGCAGGCATCTCATCTATAAATAAACCTTCGACCCTTGGTTCTAGATGTTGAATCAACTATTATTTACATTTTTAATAAATAAGCATACATTCAAATTTCAAGTTCAAGTTTATTCGTATTGAAAAGAAACTGTAAAATTCAGTTCGAAGACTGATAAATAAGCCTCCTCATAAAGCCAATAGGATTGTTTTGCTACCAATATGGATTCATGCAGCTTATTTGCCTTGAAGTACTATGTACTGTTTTATTATTTTAGAGAAAAAGGAAATTATTTTGAAAAATTAGAATTATTTGGTTACAATGGAAATATAAAAACAGGAAATTACTTTTCTGTAATTCAGAGCTTTCTGGTTTTTGGGTTTCTGAATAAGATATACTGTATTTGTTTTTAGATGCATCTAAAGCAGTGCTGTCCAACTTCTGCGGTGCCGAGGGCCAGAATTTCTGGAAGCCAGTTTTGGCCACTCCCCCATTTAAACCACACCCATTTTATCACAATGGTCGCTGCAGTGATATCAACCATCATTCATATGCTAAAGAATTATATTATGTCATACCCTTAAATCCATATGCCTCCTAACCTGTGGATAGCCCAGCAAGGTTCACCTCCCACAGGCAGCATAGGGTAGGCAGAGTATGGCACACACAGGCAGCACTCTGCCTGTCCTATGCTACCTGTGTGTGCCATACTCTGCCTATCCTATGCTGCCTGTGGGTGCCATACCCTCCCTGCCCTATGCTGCCTATTTGCCATACTCTGCCTACCCTATGCTGCCTATACACAGACAGCATAGGCCAGGAAGTACATACAGGTGAGGTGTGAAGAGGTGAACAATGTGGGTGATTACAGCCTGAGCCTAAGGTGTGCACACTGCTGGCGGTGAACAATGCAAAGATTAAAAGGTGTGAACAACACAGGGGATTACATCTTTAAAAAATACAGAGGGATTACAGCCTGAATCTGAGGTGAGAACCATGCAGGGGGCCAGTTAATCTCAGTACTGATACCATTTAAAGATACAAAATTAAGCCATCAAAGCAGCCAGACAGGTGGGGGGCCACGCAGAGGGGGGTCGAGGGCCACCAGTTGGACAGCACTGATCTAAAGTAAGCCTTCTGCTGCTTGTATAAGAGACTGAGAGGTTGGATGATTCTAGCTGGCCAAGATCTTTATGTGTAAGTCCATATCTGCAATATTTAGTTTAGGTAGAAACGTTTTTGTGCCTGCAGGATTTGGTTTGGTGTTCAATTTTTCCAAACAATTAGACAGAATGGAAAGTCCCATTAGTACTGAATTCCACTTTTTCCTCAGTGCATCTATGTTTAAGAGCTTTTCTTCAGTTTTAATGTTTCATTAATGTTTTGGATCCATATATAAATTCCAAACTTTCTTGCGTTTTGTAAGCTTACTATATTCTAACAAACAAAATCAGGGATAGTCATAGATAGTTTTTTTCAGAAGTTAATTAAAAAGTAAATTTGAAGGTAATAAGTTAACCTAATAATAGTAATAATAGTATTAACCTGCAGTCTGTAAAGGTATTTTGGGGAAAGCTTTACACAAGAGTAAAAAAAACAGTATCTACCTCATTACTACATAAAGAATACATAGGGGAAGTGACAAGCTGCTAATTCAACCTCATGGGGCAGAACCTTGACAACAAAACTGACAGTTGTACATATCACTGAATACATTTCTAATACTGGATAATTAGTATTCCTAACTGTAGGGCTTTTCTTACTAAAAAGACATCCAAAGTATTTCTGAATTCTACCACATAATTACTTATTTCCACATCCTTTGATAGGAAAATGAATACCCCAATACTAAAGAAAATGTCCTGGTACTGAGAAGGAAATCTACTAGTACATGCGTTGTACTATGTTCAGAAAGTTAATTAAACCTTTATGCGCCATAGATTGTAAAATTACCATTGTGCAAGTAATATTGATTTTCAGAAAGGTTAGGCAATCATTTCATTAGAGAAATGTGGGTGGAAACGAGGACAGTGGCTTTCACAGATCAGTGGTAATGAAAAATGTCCACTTTTAAAAGAAAGGAAAGCCCTGGAGTTATAAGCACATAGTGCTGATCTCAAATGGCAACTATGGAAGTAAAATTCAAGTCTTTAGTGAGGAATGGCGGAGCACAGTAGCAATATCTTATGGAATTCTAGCTTTAGAATATTCTCTTGGGTTAGGCTGGCAAAGGTCCTATTTATTTGATAAAATGTGAATAAATGCTGTGACCGTTTTACCCCATCTCTGCCCCCTATTGTTTCATTAATGTATGTAAGGGGGTTCAGTGGGTTGGCTCAAGGCAAAGGGTCAGTTGAGGAGTCTGTAACGTATTTGATGAATTGAAGTTTAAAATGAACTCTAATACCTATTATGCTCCACAGGTGGGACTAAAAGGATATTAAATGCTGTAACATTGCATTTTAAAACTACATCTCTGCCAGCATGTTTTTGCTGAATTCTACTTTCCTTTCAGACCAGCCTTGTACATCCAGCTCTGACATGATGCTAAATACCAACACAACTTTGACCACTGCTTTCATTATGGATGTAACCTTTAAGAAATAATGTCTATGAGAAGGTGAGTCTCAAGTTAACATGTAATGTCGTATTTCAGCACACTGCTTCTGACAAGTATAAAATAAGGTGTTCAGATCACTCTACAGCATTACTACCAAAGTCCTTCTGCTGGCTGAACAAAAGGATTATGTTTTTATTTTCAGTAGTTAATGCAGTAAAATCTAAAGATAAGCCTAGACTAACAAGAGTGTCATCTTCAAGAGAATTCAGACCACAGGGGATTTTCCTATAATTTGTTGTAAAGGAGATCCAATTTCCATATGTTTCTGAAGAAATGGCTGCCAGCAAACCAGCACAAATCTCTACTATCAAATCAACATATGATTTACACATCATTTACTGAGATGAAACAGCCTGACACTAGAAGCTGCGGGATCCTCAAATAACTTGATAAACAGGGCTGATCTGAGATACACGATCCAAAAGGCTTCCAGCTAGTTGCAACATTTAATTAGCCTTACCATCCAATTAGATAGTGTTGTGCTAATTAAAATTCATTCTACATGAATATATATATATACTGTATATCCTAAGAAATACATGCTAATATAAAGCACAATATTACAATATTATATACATGTAGCTTGTGCCTATATTTACATAATTTATGATTGTTAAAAATGTGAATATTAGGAGAATCTGAGTAAAAATTAAATATTGCATTCTGATTTAATATAATTAGCAATAAACCAATATTAATTTAATTCTTTCATTATGTTTCTTGATTAGGTCATGCCTAGTTAGCTTCTTATCAACACAATGGCAGGCATAGGTTTTACTCCTGACCCCTTACAATTAGATGAATGCCTTCACTGATGTCAGAAAGTGCATAGATCTAATTGGTTGCTCTGTGTGTTTATTTGCCACTACAAAAAAACAGAAAACTGTAACAGAAAAGGTGCTTTTTATTGGTTGTATTATTAACTGTACTGGTTAACTAGTATAATAACTACACCTACAGCAGGTTTTCTTTTCTGGCATTTTATAAATGTTGCAATTAAAGGAAAACAAACACTGTCCCCAACCCCAGTCCCCTCCATCATGCACCCCACACACACCACCTGATACTGTCAAAAGTGTCCTTGTGTGTGTAACTATCTATCTATCATCTATCTATCTATCTATCTATCTAAATATCTATCAATCTATCTATCTATCTATCTATCTATCTATCTATCTATCTATCTATCTATCTAAATATCTATCTATCTATCTATCTATCTATCTATCTATCTATCTATCTATCTATCCACCTATTCAACCATCCACCCACGCACCATAATAACTTTATTTAATAATCTATTTGCACAGTTTATTAACCATTCGAGTTCTTTAACCTCACTGAAAATTAAAGGAACAAAACAGACAAAACACGTGTGGGAATATTCTGTCACAGTTTTTTTATTAAATAAGGTAGCGTTTGAAAAGCAAAGTTGCAGTTTTGTTGCAGATATTTTTCAAGTCCGCCTTTTTTTTTTATTTTGATAAATCTTCAGATAGTTTGTCTTCATTTTTTGGTATCATAATTAGAGTCCTTCCTGGCCTTAAATATGATAATGAAATAAAAACGAAACAGGTCTGAACCCAAGAATTCTAACTGAAAATCTGTAACTCTAACATGACTAATGCAGCGTCGAGTCCGTTGCACCCCTTTACCCTCCCCCTGTGCCCACAATAAAGCAATGGACAACTTAGTTGGGGAGAGAAGGCCGCAGTTGTTTATTGTGAATTATTTAAAATAAATCAGCAATTATATATAGATATAAACAACCATAACTTTTATTAAACTGTTTGTAAATCCAAACATTAAACAACAGTCAAATAACTTATATCCTCCAGAGAGGTCTGACCCTGAGCCCCGGCCCGGAGCCTGTGTCCTCTCTGCTATCCAAGTCCCATTCTGGATTATCCATCTCCCTGGGGACCCCAGGCCTACCCACTTACCCACTCACCTTATCAACTGTACCTTTTTAATTTCCTCTGGGGCTCAAAGTCGACCCCACCCCCACACTGCGACTAATGGTTCCTACCTATTAGGGAGGGAGGGAGGGATGCTGATGGCTCCTGCCCCTCCTGGCCGCCAAAAGACTGGTGAGCTCACATCAAGGGAGGTTCTACTTTTTCTTGCCCTGAACCTGTAACAAGATATCCGGTTGGGGGGGTAAGGGGTTGTCCTCCTAGCTTAGTCATGCCCTTCTTCCCTTTCGTTTTACTCAGGTCATTGGGTTCCCGTAGGAATAATGCAAACATCAGATATATTAATTAAAATACCTTTGTTAAAAAAACAGTTAAAGCTTATTTAATAATCTTTATTTCCTTTTCATTACATTGTTAGTTGTCAGTGTGCTTATTATTAGATGCAAAAATACCAGACATTTTACATGTTCTCACATAATTTGTTTTCCTAATTAGCAGCAAAAAAATTCTATTTTCAATTTGCTCCACAATCAAAAATACTCAATCTCATAAGCTATGTTTCTCTGATTTCTCCCTACTACACCTCCCTCCCAGGTACATGTTGCACTATATCTTCTGATTCCAGCCTTTTTAGGTATGAGTCACATTTCGGTTAGTGATGAGCTAATCTCTCCTGTTTTGCTTTGCCGAAAATTGTTTGGCAAAACTGTAGAAATTCATTATATATGTTAAAGTCAATCTGCCTTTGTTTTATGCAAAATGCATTTAAGTCAATAGCATTTTTTTGCATATGTTTTTTCTCCTTGTAGCCTGTAGGAGCCTATAATGCTAGGTAATTAAAAATGTCTAGTAATTGCTAGCCCTCTGTCACAAACAACAGGTACAACCTGCTGCGCCCTGTTATGTAATGGGACTAAGGTGCAAAGTACTGATAAGGGCATAGAAAGGCCTTCCATGTACTTTTATTTTTTTTTTTTTTGTAATAAAACAAAGAACCAAAAACAATTTGATTCAAATGATACAACAATTGTGTGAAACTGAGCAACATTTCAAGCACATGGTGTTAATATTTATTGAATAACTATTAAAAAAGCAGGTGAATCAAACCCCTAGTGTTGTACAACATAATGTAGTGGTTATGTTAAAGGGTAAAAGGTGAACATAACAGATTGATTTCCAAGAGTATTACCACAGGCTTTCTTGGTTCCGACGGGGCCATCCACCTTCTGTGCTTTCTTGTATAACTGTCATCTTGTCTCTGCTTGTCACATTAATTGGAGCGTAAGCAACATTTCCTAAACTCTTCTCCAGCCTCATCGACACTTGGTTATTCTCCCAGTCTCTCTGAGACATCATTCCTGTCCACACACATGCCTTTGTACCCAAGTTTTATAGATAATTATCCGTGCTGCCATACTACAGCAGGCCCATGCCAACAGCAGGAATTGATAGGTTTATCGTTAAAATACTTTCAACAGCTGTAATATTTTCAGTTAAACATAATACAAGAGAAGGAAAGTAAGTGCATGCTCAGTACAATGGCATGCACAAGGTGTTTTCCACCAAAATTGCTAGATATTTTCAGTTATATTGTTAAAAGCAGTCAACGTTAAATATAAAAATCTAACATAGAAGCTGAAAGCATGTAGAGAGTTTCCATGGCCACCAAATGGATACACTGATTGCAAATATAAACCACGTAAAAAAACTTAAAAGGGCAGTATAGTCCCTTATTCCACACAATGTCAATGAACAGGACTTGTGGTTAGCATAGCCTTTGTAAAATATTTTTTTAATATTTTTTAAGCCAATAAGAAGCTGATCTGGCAGAGGGGAGGGGGGGGAGGGAATGAAACACATGTGCAGTATGAAGCAAGGAGGGAAAGGAAGGGAGAATACCTTTTTAGAGATGGCTGCCTGTTCTAGAAAATGCGAAGTAAGTGTGACTGAGTAAATATTTGATTAGGTGAGCCAAAAGGGTTGACTTGCATTCTCCTTTAAGTAAGTTCTTCTGATTAACAAAGGGCATTGTCTCAAGTGATGAAAATCATTTTGCCCCTTTATAGGTCCCTGGTAAGGCCTCACCTTGAGTATGCAGTGCAGTTTTGGGCTCCAGTCCTTAAGAAGGATATTAATGAGCTGGAGAGAGTGCAGAGACTGCAACTAAACTGGTAAAGGGGATGGAAGATTTAAGCTATGAGGTGAGACTGTCACAGTTGGGGTTGTTTTCTCTGGAAAAAAGGCACTTGTGCGCGTAAGGGGGCGGAAAAGGTTAATTGTATATAATGTGTTATGATTGCATGTGTTTTGGCCACTAGGTGGCAGTAGAATTTTGTTAAAACCTATTAAAAATGTATGAGTGTAGTTCACACCCCCAACCACTAGAGCGTGGTGTGGGGCAGAATGTATAAAAGGGGACCACACCCATAATCAGTGGTCTTTAAGGGAGAACACAGGAAGAGACCAGCTGGAAGCAAAGAAAAACAGTCTACAGGGTAAGGAGAGGTCAGAACAGGGCAGCTAAAAGTTGAGCAGGCACTAGGTGTCAGGGTTAGGTAGTACGGGCCACCTATTGCCCCACCCAGGAGGGTAGAGGGAAACAGTTTTCCCAGTGGATCATCCACAGAATAGGGTCCTGAGCAGATAGGGCCAGAAAGAGGGCTTGATGAGCTTCGGGCTAAAATCTGCCAGTAGAAAGGCCTGGTGGAATAGCAAAGGGGCACCGCAGGGAGTGCCGGATTGCTGAACCAGGTGGGGACAGGAGATCACATGGAGACTGGAGACAAATTTGACTGCCCAAAAGTAGCTACCCTTGGTAAGAATAACGTCCTCTGGACACTGGAGTTGTACATGTTTTGTGGAGAAAGCCCTGTTTGAAACATTGTGAATCTTTACCTGTATGCTGTGACTCCCTTGTGATGTGTGATTAAAGTGATTTTGCATTACTACTTGGAAGTGCGTGAGATTTTACTTATTGACTTGGCGAAAATTCAACCTGCTGCCATTCTCACAGTAATAACGTTGGGGTCCCCAAACTTTGCAGTTAGGCACGAGGTAACTGCGGGGCAAGGTTAGAAAAATTGGCCGGAGCCACAAACAGACAATCAGATTTTCCTATTGACGTTTAATGGGGAAATTCAACCTGCTGCCATTCTCACAGTATTAACACCAGGGTCCCCAAACAAATCACAGTTGGTCACTAGGGGACTGCAGTATTAGGCGAACCCACAAACAGCCAATTTAATTGGTTTGATGCCAGGGTTCCCAAATTTTACACAGTCAGTCACTGGGTGACTACGTACTCAAGGTTAGAAAAAGTGGGCGGGGCCGCCAAAAGCCAATCACATTTCTTTCATTGTTTTCAGTGGGGAAATTTTAACTGCTGCCATTCTCACATGTTTAATGTCAGGGTCCCCACACTTTGCACAGTTTGTCACTGGATGACTATGTTCAACAACAGCCAATCAGATTTTAACTATTGACAATGGGGAAATTCAGCCTGCTGCCATTCTCACAGTGTTAACACCAGGGTCACTAGGGGACTGCACTTTTAGGTTTTAAAAAGGGTGTGGAGCAACCAACAGCCAATCAGACTTCACTTATTGATTTTTTTTTTTTTTTGTTTAATTTTAAAATGCTGCCTTTCTCACACTATTTATGTAAGGGTTCCCAAACTCTGCACAGTCAGTCACTGTCTGACTAGGTATTCAGGGTTAGAAAAAGTGGGCGGAGCCACCAACAGCCAATCCATTTCCACCCATTACATTGAATTGGTTTATATTTAAACTGATGCCATTATTTAAGTATTAATTCCAGGGTTGTTAAACTTTGCCGTTCAAAGTTAGAAAAAGTGGGTGGAGACATCCAACAGCCAATCACATTTCACTTATTTACTTTCAATGGTGAAGTGTAAAATGCTGTCAGTCCCATAGTTTTTATGCCCCCCCCCCAAAAAAAAAGTAGGTTACTGGGGGACTGCAGTTCAAAAATAGGAAAAGTGGGTTGGGCCACTAACTGCCAATCACATTTCATCCATTAAATTTTATTGGTTTAAGTTTAAAATGCTGTCATTCTCACACTATTTATGCCGGGGTGCCCACTGTTTGTCACTGAGTTAGAAAAAGGGGGCACACCCACCAACTGCCAATTACAATTTACCTGGTTTAAATTTAAACTGCTGAGGTTAGTTAACTATTAATTCTAGGGTCCCTAAACTTTGATAAGTTAGTCACTGGGTAACTGCAGTTCCAGGTTAGAAAAACTGGGCGGAGCCACCAACCGCCAATCAGATGTCACTCGTTGACTTTCAGTGGGGAAATTTATATTCCTGCCATTCAGACACTATTAAATACAGGGTCCCCAAACTTTGCACAGTGGTTTTTACTATATAACTGAGGTGTTAGAAAAAGTGGGTGGAACAAACAACAGATAAGATTTCATTCAGTGACTTCACGTTTTTCAAACCAACATGAAGTTTGTTCTCAAATTTGCCTTTCTAGTTTCATTTTTGTGTTCAATAAATAATGTTTTGCACTTGGAAATATATATATTGTATATGTATACAATGTAGTCATAGACAGGTTGTTAGCTGGTTGCTATGATCCTGGCAGCTAGGTCAGGGGGCACCATGGTTCGACAGACCCTAATATTCATAGGCTGTTAAAAGTTTGGTTTAACAATTACATTACATTAAGTAAATAGATTATCAAAAGGCATCTTAAATAAGGTAAAATTTGTCATTTCTCTGAAACTCATACCAAAAGAACTAATTAACAGAAACTGTGTTTCCCTGTAGGCTTCACAATTTGCCTCGAGGTCAAAATAAATGATAATGAGAAGAAACGGTTATTACATCTGGAGCATTGTTCCCCAAGTATAAATTCAAAGGTCATCAAAAAGAAAGTGTTATCACAGAGGCTTTCATGGTTGCAGATTCTGATTTAGTTAAAAGAAGCCTTCGAATGTTTAACAATTTTCCCTTTTGTACTTTTCTCATCTCTACTGAATCATTAAATGAGAAATTCTGCGTAACGAGAACATTTTATTGGAAAGGTTGAATTTAAAATTATCGCTTTGTCCTCTTCTTAAAAAATGAGGCTTTGTTATGACTTTTACTTCCTCGGATTTGGGAGAAGTTAGTCCACAGTGACTAAGTTCTAATATTTAAATATGAGAATGATGAATTTACACTTCATTGCTAAAATTCAAGGCAGAGAACGTATTAAAGGATAGTGTGCCCATACTATGACTTGAGACTTATTACTTACATTCTCAGAATGAAACCTGACAAAGGACCAACTGTGTTCAGTATCCGCCATGACTCACAACTCATTGCCTTCCATGAAATTAGCATCACAACAGATGGACTGCGCCTTTACAGCATTAGAATCTGCTGTTATGTGAAATAGCTAATGTCTGCTCAGATTTTGGAATTCCTCTGGTAGAAAATGTGTCCTGTTTCTCTTTTTTCCTATTATGCTTGGATAATAATCTAAACACTTTGGGCAGTGATGCTGGCATAAATAACCTATACAAACAATGAAACTTAAATGGCAGCTACCAAAATTCAGTCATGAACAGCATCACATCAGTTTCCCAAAGAACTGTTGGAACTAAAATCTAAGCACTTTTATAACGTGCTGATGAATATATAGTAAACCGTAAACTTTGTGTTAAACTCATTGAGTAATATTATGCCATTCCTATACATATGAATGAATTGCTGACATTATTGGAGTGGTTTCTTCTAATTCTTATTAGAAGAAGGTGTACATCTATTATTCTAGGGCAGTAACAAGGCAACCAATCAGTTTTATTTTCACTGTTCTAACTGCAACTGGCTGAAAAGCTCATTTCAAATTTGCACTGAAAATATAGCCAGTATTGGTAAATGAGCCCTAGGGGAATATTTATTATAGTATGTAAGCCAACATCACCGGTGTGATGTTTACTGTTTTATTCATATACATACATTCATACATACACCCTCTATATCGATGGGAATATGGAAAGGTTTTGCTTCTGTTTCAAGTATGTCATGTGTTGTTTTTAACTCATTCTGAAAATATGTGTATGCTATTGGGACAGCATTTTAAAGGGAAACCTAGATGGGCTGCTCAGGTGTCTTTGGGTTAAAATTTTATGGATTATACTAAGAGATTAGTATTATCCTATAATTAAGTAATGAACTAATGATGCTCCATTCCCTTGAAGATTCAAACGCCATAACTATCCTCATAGTAGTCAAAATATCTGCTGCTTAACAGAGCCTTATGAGGAGAAAAGGAGCAACAAATAGGAGCAGCATGCCTGGAGGAAACAGAGTACAGAATGCCAGTTTGAGACTATCATTTCAATTTCCCAGCACAGCAATGTAATGTACAGTACAAGCTCTTTGGTTGAGCAGCATCTTTTAAAGGACAGTGAAACCGATATATATATATTTTAATTTATTTTGGCCAGTTAGAGATTCAGCACCCCTAACATACAGTAATAGTAAATATGTTTTACTGGGAAATTGGTGTTTATTGTGCAACACTTTAGATGGTTTATGAACCTTTTTATTGTTTGCTGCTAAAAACTGTGTTTAATGGATCCAGCTCTATTTGCAGGAACAAATAACATGGACACAGATTAGGTATGATACTTGCATTCATTGGGTCACTGGAAAACTGGACAAAAATGTTGTTGAATAATGTTGCTTGACTAGAGCCAGAATGCTGTAACCCTTGCTAATATGTTGGATTAAACTGGATAATGTGTTGAGTAAAGAAAGGTTGAGCTATAGTATTTAGATCAACTGTTCTTTGACTTCAGCTTATTTTTCCGATTCTTCTTAATCTCCTTATTTTTAGCCCCCCCCCAATTTTCTAAACACTATTCCTCCTACAGTTTTAGGTGTACAGCACCCAGGCTCTCCACACTTCTTTGCCCTATAGCGGAGCAGGTTGCTTGTGCTTTTCTAAGCGATCCTGCCCCCCCTTCTTTTTGTGACACCACTCAAAACACCCCAATTTTTTCAAACTGCTGCCACTCTAACAGCTTTAAAGCTCCACTCCCCAAACTTGAACAACATAATCATGGGGTCACCCCAAATGAAACAGTGACATATGTTGGATGACCCAAAGTGGGAGGAGTCAACAACAGCCAATCAAATTTCACCCATCCTGCCCTATGCTGTCTGTGTGTGCCATACTCTGCCTGCCCTATGCTGCCTGTGTCGTGCCATACTCTGCCCGCCTGATACTGCCTGTGTGTTCCATACTCTGCCTGCCCAATGCTGCCTGTGTATGCCATACTCTGCCTGCCCAATGCTGCCTGTGTGTGCCATTCTCTGTCTGCCCTGTTCCAGGACACACAGGCAGAACAGGGCAGACAGTACATAAAGTGTCACAATGCTGACACTGCTCCTGCAGTCTGTGTGAGGTGTGAACAGGTGAACAATGTGGGTGCCTACAGTCTGAGCCTGAGGTGTGAACAATGCAGGGGGTGAGTGGTTTACAGCCTGAATCTAGGGTGAGAGCAATGCGCGGGGCAGTTAATCTCAGTACTGATACCATTTAAAGTTTACACATAAAGATAAGCAGTCACAGCAGCCAGACAGGTGGGGGGGCCACTCATCCGGCCCATAGGCCACCAGTTGGACAGCACTGCTCTAAAGGAATATGCCAGATTGCAGTCCTAGGGCTTTTGCTTTATATACTGTAACAACCCCACTTTGAGTCCTCATCTCAAGCATTCAAGCTGTTTTGTTTCTACTGGAAAGTCAAGGGCAGGTCCCATAGTGCTAGAAAGAAAGTCATCTCTGAGAGGTTCTAGCAGAGAGAACCTTCTGCAAACAGGAAACATTAACCTTCCTGATCAGTAATTGACATGATGAGATGCATCAGGCATCCTCGCGCTCTCATGCTCTGGATTCGTACACATTCTCATGCTCAGTGATACATCACAATGCACACCACTGCACCAATGTCACCTTTTGCACCACATTAGAATAAACAGCATTCTCTGACAGTTTTTCAATACTTAACCTGACTACACTTTTGCTTCACTGATTTACTTCACTTTGTTTATCTCTCTGCCGTGTTCCCTGTCATCGCCTCAGCAGAAAGTTCCGGGGCCCCAAAAGGGCATTGGTGAAGATCGGTGTTGGCAGGGGTCTCCTGATTTACTAGAGAGAGTGCATCTTTAAGGTGAATTACACATGTAGTGTATTCTTGGCAAGTCAAGAAACGCTTGCTGAGAATAAGCCCCTACGCTTGAAAATCCTCCTACCTGTGCACTGAATATGCTCAGGTGCAGGCACATGTAGCCGATATCCGCTGAAAATGCAGTCTCACGTTATTTTTGGAGGATTTTGGCTACATGTGCCTGCACCCGGGTGTATTCAATGCTTTCGTGTCCAGACACAGGTAGGAGGATTTTCAAGCATAGTGGGCATATTCTCGGCAAGCATTTCTCGGCTTGCCTAGAATACGCACACCCAGAGATATGACGTAACAAAGCTGGTAGACTTCTATGTATCCCTTGCTGTATTATTAGGTACATGTTCTGATCTAAACTGTCTGCACTTTGGGTCCCTATTATATGAAGCCAACAGTGGGGATCTGTCCCCTATTAAAGCTACAGTGGGGGGGGGGGGGGGGTCAACCTGTGAAACCAATGTTTCAGTCAGAAGACACTTCTCCCAAGAACTTGAACCAAAAGGGTGATACCAGCCTATGAAGAATATGACTAGAGGTACAGAGGTAAGCATCACCATATGGGGTTTGCCTTGATGTGGTATGGTGGCTTGTCAACTTTATCATCATAAAGTTGAAACTAAAAACCTCCATGTTTTAAAATGTATGCTCTTGTACAGAATTAATTATTAATAAGGGGGTTGAACTTGATGGTGTTTTTTCAACCCAACTTAACTGTGTAATGATGTAATAAAGTATGGAGCTAGGGAATTTACATTGATTAATACCTTGAGGTGTGATAATACCCACATGCTCATAGTGCATTACACATAGTTTTCTTACTATCTTATGTCTCCTTATTTGCATCTTTCTGTGAGTATGGGGCCTACAAAATATGCATGGGCCGATTTCCATTAGTTTAGTATCCAATGAGGTCTGCACATAGTAATTTGTCTTTAACCATTATTAGTTGTGGTGCATGGCATGTCCTTCTGGGTGCAGGTCGATTCTACAATAGGCACTGTGTCACGGTGCGGAGTTGGGTGTTTGTGTTGAGTAGCAGTTGATGTACAGAGAGGAATAGCGGATAAGGAGGGTGGTGGCCATCAACTTTGAGATGTGTGCAGTTGGTGAGGTTGCCAAATGAACAGATCTCTCTTGATTTCACCATCCGTGTTTTCTCTTTAACTCAACCACCATTTCTTGCAATAGGGGTCAAAAGAGAAGGACTTGTGTTGACCGAGGAAAGCAACAATTGCCCCATGAGTTGTGTCTAAGGGTGCAGCTCTTACTGCTGCCTGTCCCACCCATTTGGACACTCCCTAGCTTGCACATTATTCATGCATGCAGAACTCCATTGCCAGCTGCAGATACCTACCCTCTGCCTACAGTTCTGGTTGCCATTGCCCGTACTGATAATTCCCAAATTCCTATCCCACCTCTTTTTCAGGAAGGCACCATGTCTCCCTATTATACCTGCTATCCCAGAGCCACAGTCCCATCCCAGAGGCTATTATCCCAAGTGCTACTGTAGGCACCATCTCTCCCTACTATACCTGCTATCCCAGAGCCACAGTCCCATCCCAGAGGCTATTATCCCCGCCCCCCGCTGCTACTATAGGCACCATCTCTCCATATTATACCTGCTATCCCACAGCCACAGACCCTTCCCAGAGGCTATTATCCCACTGCTACTAAAGGCACCATCTCTCTACTATACCTGCTATAACACAGCCACAGCCGAAACAGCCAATCAGATTTCATTCAGTGACTTCACGTTTTTCAAACCAACATGAAGTTTGTTCTCAAACTTCCCTTTCTAGTTTAACATTATTGTTGTTGACAGAAATGCTTTGTAGGGACCCATAGGCTTAAATGGCCCCTATGGATTTAAATCCCTACAGGTTCAGTTCCCTTAGTTGCTGGGCAGAAGGGAATGTATCTAAGTGAGTTAATTAACATATGTGTGCTATTCGTTAGAAGGTATGGTGACCACATCCTGCCTCACTTTTGTATAGTGCTGGGAAAGGAGTGGCACCTTGCTGTTTGCGTCCACCTGAGGAACAGGGTGGATGTGTGCTGAGAGCCCAGGGCATGGGCCCAGGCCCAGTGAAGTCGGGGAACAGGGCCCCGTGAAAGAGGCATTAGATAGTGGCAGGTTCTTCTAACTTCACCTTGTTCAGTAATAACTTGTTCCTTGTAGATGGTACAAACCCTTTCAAGGGTCTCATCCCTTCCATACTGTATGTTACCTAAAAGTTTATTCCCAATAACTCCTAATGGTAGCAGGGTAGGACAAGAAATACTAAGAGGCTAATTTTTTTTTTCACGTTTCTCCAAAAGAAATCTTTAAAAAGCTCAAACATTCTATTTACTTTTACAAATTCAACATAACTGTTTACACAAGAAACAAAAAATAATATTTCTTGAATGCTGAAAGTATACCTCCTATTGACTTACTGTATATCTAAACTCACCAGGTGTTAGCTGCTATTTTTTCTATTGATAAATCTTGAAAATTCCAGTTTGCTAAACGAAAAAAAATAAATAAATCACGTTTTTTGCAATTATTTTTGGAAATCTCCCCCTAGTGTTATCAGAGGGCAATCAGAGGCCACACAAGAACTCCACTACTTAAAATACATATATTGGTAAATTTGCCATCCCAACACATAATGAGGGCTGGTAATTCCTTTCTGTGGGACATAAAGCATTTAATACAATAGGATCTCATGATAGAAAATGACAAAATAACAAGGTGATAGTTTTAGAAATGTTAAGTGGGTTTGAGTAAAAGAGAGGGTAGTATATAAGTAGACCACTTTCTGAGAAAGCAGACATCCAAATGTGAAATGTTAGATAAATGTAACACTAACAATGGTAAATTATGCAGGTTAATATTTAAAATAAGAAGAGAATGCCCAATTAAACCTCTTTTCAAGACTGATTTAACATTTTATCAGTAAATCCAGTGTACATACTATTCCTCTGCATACTGTAGGAAGTTAAATAAACAAAAGGTGTTGATGTTTAAAAAAGAATAAATCAGAATAATGAGGAGTTTGCAGACAAACACAGGGTGTAAGTTGTCTCCTGAAAAAATCTTTATCTCGACAAAAGTTCAATGAAGTTCATTTGCATTCAATTTTATAGAAAGTTAAGGTGTTAAAGGTGGTTTACAGGTACTGAAAGAAGTGTTATTACAGCAAATCTAAAGAGATTAAATTACTTACTGAAACCTTATTTTGACTGGACAAATTGTACTAGGAAGAATATATTTATATAGGACTTGTATTAGAACTTTTAATAAGGATCCTTGATAAATCTTGATATACTGTATATTACAGCTCAGGCTAAAAATACATACAAATTGATAAAAGTAGCTTTAAATGGTTAAACAAACTTAAAATACATGTGTCTCTTTTAAATGATATATGGCATCAAAATAGGTTACTTAGTCATATTATTAATAACATACATAGATCAAGGGTTTTTTATATGCATAATTGCATATGATTGCAAATGAATTCATGGTAGGCCAAGATAGCAGTCTCTGATAGTGATGGGCAAAATAATTAGTCATACATGGATTTGCCGCAAATTTCCGAGTTTTGCCATTGGTGGATTATTTCACAAAAAGGGAGTCAAAATTAATGCGCAAAAATGTTGCACATGTCGTTTTCTTCACGCACTCAACATTTTCGCCATGTCTCGAATCTTGCAAATTTTTGGGCGAACCAAAACGGTACAGATTCACTCATCACTAATCTCTGAGACTAAAATAATTTTATTACCCCCACCCCCCCTCCAATAAGCAAGCAAGACGTTGAATTTCAGTTGCTTTAGATCTCTCTCTCTCATGCCTAACCAAGAAGTTTTTAAGAATAAACTTTACTACGTCTTGAAAATATTTGCTTTTGCAAGAGATTGTTAATATTTCCTTCCAGCTCTTAGGGCAAAGCTTTAGATATTTATAATTGTATATTCATTTCCTTATCTGTTCTACTTGAATAAACAAAACTAAGTAGACTGTGACAGTATTTTTTTGTTCTGCCCAATAAAGCATGAATATTGGCTGGAATTGCCTTACTATGCTTTTCCTATCAGTTCTTAAATAAGGTTTTCAGTGTGGGAATGAGCAGGATCCCTTGTGATATTGCCTTTGTAGTGAGATATTACCTTACTGAAAATGTATATTAGCCTACTGCCAAGAATTACGTCTTTTATATTTGGGGGGGGGGGGGGGCATTTATGAACACTCAGTTTTTGTTTTCTTGATTTGTGCATTTTTGTGCTAAAATCTTGCAATTTTGCAATTTTGTTGCAATTTATTATGTGACAAAATCAAGACTAATCCGAAAGCAAAAATATGCCATCTAAAACCTGTTGAGATCATGTAGAAGTCAATGACAGATGTCCATTTTACAACTTGAAGATCCTTCTTTGCATCGCGGTTTAGAGGTTTTTGTTTTTTTTTTAACCCTGGTATTTGTTCAACAACATGAAAAAGTTACAGTTTTGTTTTTTTCCCATGAAAATTCTAATGTGCCTCTTAGTGACAAAATACATGGTTTTATGGTTAGAACTTAAACCTTCTTCATTTGCACATTAAAGAAAAATAGTACAGGTATGGGATCCCTTATCAGGAAACCTGTTATCCAGAAAGCTCCGAATTATGGAAAGCCTGTCTCCCATAGACTCCATTTTAATTAAATAATTCAGAATTTTAAAATTGATATCCTTTTTCTCTGTAGTAATAAAACAGTACCTTGTAATTGATCCCAACTAAAATATAAATAATCCTTACTGGATGCAAAACAATCCTCTTGGGTTTAATTAATGTTTTATTGATTTTTTAGTAGACTTAAGGTATGGAGATCCAAATTGCAGAAAGACCCCTTATCCGGAATACCCTTGGTCCCGAGCATTCTGGATAACTGGTCCTATACCTGTAATTTCAAATAGCAAAATGACTCCAAAGAGCTTAACACACACTAAAACTATTTAAGTGCTAAGAGTTTAATATTTAATATATAATAAGATATTATGATAAGTGCACATTATGGAGTAAACAACACATTATGGAGTAAACAACACATTATGGAGTAAACAACAACATTTTAATGGATGCCAACATTTTCTTCCACAGAAACATATGTTTTTTAGTTAGAAACGTACTGTATGGTCATAGACAATGTTCCTCTTCTAATTAGAGGTGGTTACAGAGAATGTCTTCCTTTGCAGGCTGAGTTGTTGTATATTTCCAGACTTAATACCATCAGCCCCAGTGGACTTAGTGAACTAATTTCTCATTCCCTTTTCTACCTAGCATAAAGTTTATGTGTACAGTGCCAAGATTATGCCATTGATTTTTGTTTTTGTTTACCATGAGTTTACCATGAGTATCCTTTGGGATAATTTCATTTATCTGTAAATTAAGCAGGAACTTCCTCTGTCTTCCAAACTAAAATTTGTTAAAGAGACTCACACAACACAGAAAACCTTAATACACTTATCACTGTAACCTGTTCTTTCAAGAAGTAACAATAAATACCATTTATATAAGCTGAAATCCAGCAGCAGCATTCATTTTTCTGCATCATTTGCAATCTTGGCAGGAAAGGAGGGACTAAAACATTGATGTTACAAATTGTAACAACATCTCCACAGCTTACAGGCAGCATAAAGGAACGACATAACCCACAATGCATTGCACTGTGATGTTTGTTTTCTTATTGACATCACGTATGCAGGGAATTGTAGGATTTGGAGGATGCATGCTGAAGACAGGCTGAGGACAGTCGACTACTGTTACATTTTATTTGTGTCTCAAAGTAGTCAGTCAGATCAGCAGGAGCAGAGGAGGCCAGGCTTAGGCAACTATTCCAAACCATATTATTACATTAAAAATCATGAAAAGGCTGCATATATTTTAACTGATGTATATTGCAAAGTTGGTTGATATTATATTTACTTTTCAAAAAGTTGTGTTTGGGTGCAGTTCCTCTTTAATCCCTGCTTAACACTGCATTTTAAATATATAAGGCATTAAGGGTTATATGCATCTGCAGGCAGTGGTCTACATGATTTCACATGATGAAATGCTAATCTGTTAGGGTCTCACTAGGCCCTCCACACTCCTGGGACCCCCATCAGCAGCAATACCTGATGCCACTATTATATGATCCCTCGCTACAGTTATTTTTTGACCCCTTTGTTTTGGTAGCATATTTTATTGAAATAATGTTTAGCTTGTGGTTGGCAATTGGCAATATAGTATTTTTTTAATGCCTTACATATAGCATTATTCTGGGAAGTACTGTTGTGGGTAAAGTCTTTTGCTTCAGAATGATGTTCTGCCAAATGTCTTGCTGAGCTAAAAGAAAATTAAATATTAAAATGTATTAGAAAATACAAATGGAATAAAACAATATAACAAGTTAACAAGATCTTTACATATCAGATAATGAAGTGAGATGCATCAGGAGATGTAACCATTATCCTTTGAAAGAAAGAATGACCCTTTATTGCAAGAACAATTTTTCCCAATTATCTCCCAAACTGACCAGACCTCCATAAAAATCAAGCTTTTATTTTGGATGCAGACAACAGTTTCCATAAATTCCTTATTAATATTAACTCTGTCCCAGAACTCTATTATATTGGGAGAGATTAAGCTTTTCCACCTCTTTGTTATTGCCAGTGCTGCAGGAAGCACCTTATTAATCAGTTTCTGAGAGAGTTTAGGGAGCTCAGGAAAGGGTCTAACCATCTCAAAAGTTAACAGGAATTTTTCTAATGGTTAGCAAGCCAGTTGATCAAGATCTAGGGGCCCTTGCAACCACAGCCTCTCCAACAATCATCATTATGACCAGGAAAATCTTTATTCAATTGTACAGGGGTGTAACACAATATGATTTTATAGATATGCTCCTTTTGTCTATTTCTTTTTTTTTTTTTTTTAGCATATGTCCCCGATTGCCACCCAGTCTATTAGAAATGGGATATGGTACTGTTTCCTCAGTTGATCTTTAATATTTTGAATGCAAGCCTTTTTGTGGAATTCATATTTTTGCAGAGCTCCAGAACAGGTAAATTGACCATTTTTTATGCGTTCAATAAAAGATTAAAGGAAATGCTTGATTTGAAAATACTCAAATAGTTCAGTGATTGTCAGGTGCCTTTTTGTAAAGGCTTGAAGGCTTTCTGTAAAGCCTTAACATTTTTCAAATGTTTTATTTCTTTTGACTTTTGTTAAAACCTCAACTCTGCTAACCAAGACATAGGTGTTCACATCTCTTCACTATTGTTAATCTAAGTGCAGTGAGCCCATAAATAACCAATCTCTGAGACTACTTCTGGGTTTGGCTTTCTTTGAATGAAAGTTAGCATTTTATTCTCTATGGTTTGACATGTCAGTTGAGGTTGCATGTAGTCAAATCCCTCCCAAAAGGGTTAAGACCTGACTTTTTTTTTAATCTAGAAGTCAAAATCCATATTGTAACAACATGGGTTAACTTAAAGGGCAGCATACCCTTTATTTCAACATGGGTTTAGCAAATAAGACATGTGCCTGATAAATACAGGGGAGGGGAGTTGCAAAACAAAAAATGATCTGCCAGGGTTGAATAAAAAAGCAAGATTTTTTAAAATGAAAATAAGCAAATGTGTTTTCAAAGCAAGTGCCATTTATTATGCGTATGCTGAACATAGGTTTATACAGAAGTATACTGCCCTTTAAATACTGAATTTAATCTTATTTTTTAAATGACACTATAGATCAACTTTAGTGATATTACTATAACAAGACTTGAAGAATCATATGCATAGTTCTAGCTTTTGCTTTGTTTAAGTCAATCACAGAAGTAAAACCTTTTACAGATAAAAGCAGCATTTTATGATGCTCTTATCAGAGGCCACTTGGAGGGGGAATACTAAAAGAAACCATTACCGTCTTTAAAAGTATATCATGGTAGAATTTATTTTACCTTCATGTGCAATATTACTCTGCCAGCAAATTTCTTCTAAAATGATAACTGAAACAAAGCCACCTCTTAATTATGACTAAGAATGAAAAAAGAGAAATGTGCTAGAAAACCCTTTTAGTCTGGCAAAAATACAATACTTCAGATGAAACAGCATTGCTGACTTTTACTCACCCCGTGGTCTAAGACAGCAGAGTGTAGCTTTTGCTCACCTGCTTAATTCATTTAGATGACAGAACCCACAGACCATTATTTCTTTACCTTTGTGTTAAAATTCCCAACAGGAAAGAGTAGATGTCTGGCTTCCAAAAGTCAGATAGCTTAGGCAGTTTCTACTTATGTTTTCTGCCTCACAATATAAAAGTCAGCGGTGCAGTCACAAAGGGAATATGAAAAGAGGTCAGGCTAAAGTGCTTTCCCTCTTGTATACCACGGTGAGATGACTAAATAACATTTACAATTAATTGGTCCTGGTGCCATGTTCATTATTTAAAAGGGCATAACCGCACAGTTCAAGGTTAAATGTGTGCTTTTATTGGGGGTGTGAAAAATGCTTTCGAAAAAGAAAGACATTTCAGTGGGTATATTGTTTGTATTTTGGACAATCCTTTAAAATGGTAGTCTTTAGAATGTGCATTGTAGAATGCTGTTCTGTGCATGTTAGTATCTCTTTAAGCCTATCTCTACTCATAGGCAAATATTCATTCATACTGAGGTTTCAATGTCCTTATCACCTTCATGTGAGAGAGGAAGGTAGGCCCTGCTAAAAGCATCTGTAATTAGGAAATGTTTTACTCGACAGTAGCAAATGTCACAGTCTTTCTTTTGCAATATAAGAAGTATTTGCTGCAGTCTTTTTGGAGCATTTATTAGAGTTCACTGCAATCATGCCTACTTCTTTCAGCAAAGGCCCTACATTCAACCCTACAAGACATCACACTGTATTACCCATGCTTGAGAAGGGTTGTAGTATTTGAAAGTGGCTGCATCTGCAATACCCTGTGTCAAAAGCTGTTATTTGCTGTGTTTCTATCCACTCCCAGAGTAAATCTTTATGTGTTAACTGTTTCAGTGGTTCACACATATCTGACAAATGGCTGCAGAATTTAGAGAGGTAATTAACCACGCCTAAGAAGTGCTGAATTCCCTTGTCCATCAGTTGGGGCAGGCATTTCCTGAATTGCCCTGACTTTTTCTGGATCCACTTTTAAGCCATTTGATGTCAAAAGATGCCCTATATATGACACAGTCATTTTCAGCTTAACTTTTAAGCCTTTTTGTCTACCTAATCATTTTAAGCTCATGATCCTGGATGGTAGATTCTAGGCTGTCACCTTCACCAACAATAAGTATCCCATCAGCTATTGTTTTAACACATGAAAGTCCCTCTAGAGCTTGATTTAGCTTTTGCTGAACTACTTCTGGAGCTGCACCTTTTCCCATTGGCAATCGGAGCCATCTATATCTCCCAAATTGGACTTTGTAGCTTTATGTAGTTCAACATGCCAGAATCCTTTTTTAACATCACACACTGAAAATATCCAGGCTTTTGATAAATCGGGCAAAGTATCTTCTATTGTAGGCATTGGGTTATAATTCCTTTTTAAGGGCTTTGTTAAGTGATTTAGGATCTATACATATCCTTAGTTTGCCTGATGGTTTCTTTACTATTACCAAGCTACTTATCCAGTCAGAGATCCTCTGTGCTAGTTTAATAATGTGTGTGTTTGTAAATGTGTAAACTCTAAAGTTCTTTTTTACTGTAAGTGGTTGCATCAAAGCTACAGGTACTCTCCTTGTGGGTAGCCTGGATGGTTCTATGGCAGTATTGACCTCCAGTTTATATTTGCCTTCAAGGCACCCATCCCCTTTAAACAGGTCATCATACTGTACTTTACTTGTATTATCTGTAAATCCAAATCATTGTCTAGCTTTTCTGGAGACATTTGGAGACTTGCAGAGCCCTGTAGAGCCATTATGTTGTGAAAGTGCACTTTTATTAAGTCCATAGCCTGAACAGCTTTTACTGTCACCATTTTTACAACCGTAAACTCCAGCCTGTAACTCTTTTTATTACATGAGTTGCAAAGTTTTAGTCTGCATTTACCCATAGGTGTCAGAATGCTTTTGCTGTACATCAAAAGTACTTGGTTGTTGTGCTCTAGTTTAACTTCTTTGTTAAGCATATAGACATTTATTAAATGCCTGGATTATGTCTCTCAAAGTGGTATTATCATTACTGCAACTTGTTATGCATAAAGTCTGTCAGATTTCTCTGCCCTTTTCCCCAATCAAAAAATGAAAGAACTTTATTTTGTGGTTCTCATCACTGGGTGCTACTGTGAGATGCACATACAGACCAAACTCTCTTACCTGTGTTTAAAAGCTTGCGACAGGTTGGGAGAACATCTATAGCCTCTCAGGGGGTTTCAGTCAGCTCTCCATATTGTACGAATATTGGCAGGAATTGTTACTACCAACAAATCTCTGTAAGCTACTTCTTACACAGATCTAAAACAGTGAGTCTAGTGAATACATCTAATACATCATATTGCTACATCACGGCACATTTAACTTAGTTAGAAATAAAACCCACTTTTTCAGTATGTTAAGCATACGGTTGTGGACAGCATGGTTTAGCACATCTGCCATGCAGCACTAAGTTCCTTAGTTCGATTCCAGCCAGGTCACCATCTGTAAGGAGCTTGTATGATCTCCCTGTGTCTGCGTGGGTTTCCTCTGGGTACTTGGGTTTCCAAAACAGAGACATACACGTTAACTGGCTCCTGATAAACTGCTAACAATGCGATAGTGACATTAGATTGCAAGCTTCACTTCACTGATGTGAATGATTTACAGCTTTGCAAAGTGTCTGTTGTGGTTTTACTAATGGCTTGTAGGTGTCACTGTGTACAAGACTGATGCTGTATACACCTAGTACTTGCTATACTGCTTAGAGTAGAAGTTCCTGCTTGAGTTGTAATGGCTGCATGAAGCTGTTAACCATACTCATTTCTCTTCTCTGCTACCAAAACATGGTGTTGCTAAAATGTGTGGCCGTATATAAATGCCAGGGACATTAGATTGCAAGCTTCACTAGGGCAGGGACTGATGTGAATGATTTACACCTTTGCAAAGTGTCTGTTGTGGTTTTACTAATGGCTTGTAGGTGTCACTGTGTACAAGACTGATGCTGTATACACCTAGTACTTGCTATACTGCTTAGAGTAGAAGTTCCTGCTTGAGTTGTAATGGCTGCATGAATCTGTTAACCATACTCATTTCTCTTCTCTGCTACCAAAACATGGAAATGTTTCATTTTGTTTCAAGATTAATAAAAATAATTTTTTAAGGTACCTAGACTGACTGGCATACCTACTGAGCTTTATCTGTGGTTCCAGAGCATTTAGAAAAGTTACTTTTTAATGAATGTATTACTGCTGTCAAGAAGCAAAGGAATGCTTACTCTGCTACCAAAGGAAAGTGACAAACTCAGCTGAAGAATTGAAGGCTTAACTAAAACAACTAGCTACATAGATGATTCAAATACTGTGACCCTAATAACTTTTAATTAAAAGGGTAGTACAAAATATGTGGTTTTCTGTCTTTGCCCTTATGATAGCGATACATGTTGGTTTAGTTTTCAGTTGGTTTTTAATCTAAGGAGATATGTTTTACATATTTTATTTGTAAATATCAGTCTGTTTAATCCTCCTCTATTATGTTTGTGATATGTATTTGATTTTGATTTAATAAACTTCTTGGAAACCCTCTACAGCAAGCTAGAAAGAATCCAAATTCCTCTGCCACTGCACCCAGTAAGATCAAATATATATAGTAAACTAAAGTGGTAGCTTGATACCTTTGTCCCTGCAAAGAAATAGTTACCATTGTTTCTGCATACAGGTATTTTTAATGTACTTTACCGGAGAATGTTAAAAGCTAAAGAGTCAGATTAATCAAAACCAACTGAAATTCAGCAAATCTGCCTCTGAGTCACCATTGCATGGTACAAAGCAAATAAGGCTATGCAAGTAACATAGCCTATAACCCATAGTTCATTGCCTGCTACCACAGGTATCACTACATCTGGGGCCATATATCATCTATCTATCTATCTATCTATCATCAATCTATCGATCTATCTATCACGCACATAGTTATTTGGACAATGAACAATAAATACAGGAGGCAACATTCTGAGAAGGAAAATAACATTTGCTGATATGTGCAAAACACCAGGTTTAATACAAATAGTTTTCAGGATATTTATCTGAGGCAAATTTAAATACCACTGTATAATAGCTGATGTTTCACTATAATTTTAGGCATTTTCTGCTGACCTGCATATACAGCATTTTAGAATTATTGGACACTTTGCAAAAACTTGTCTGCATTCTTTTAAACAATTCTATTTCCTGAATGATTTATGAGCTATGAAGAATATTTTCCTTTTGGAAAGCATCTTTGTAAGTTTTGATGCCTTTATATTATGTCCTTTATTCACACTTTACTTGATTATATACTACACTGTACTTTATTTATTGTGTTTACAGTCCTTTTATAGCCCAGACACAGTAAGGTAAATTGCCCAACCTTTAGTTATTCAGACTAAGGCTCATTATCTCTAAGTCTACATAATGAATCAAGAGCACAAATAATTATTATAAAAGATAAAAGAGAGCATAAGACACTATAACAAGTCTGCCTTTCAAATTGTCTTCACATTTTACCAGGAAACAATGCAGTCATGCAGCCAATATCGCATTATGGGCCTAATTTAATTTAGTGAGAAAAAAAGGTTTATCGTGCAAAAACTGATGGACGAGATTCAATTTGAGGTGCAAATTCAATTAAAAAACTAATCTCACAGTTTATCACGTGAAAACTCTACTGAAGTCTATGGGTAAAAAACTGGAAATAAATTAGGAGAAAAGTTTTTTCTCCTTGAACTGAATTATATCCTTGAGTTTCCAAGTGATAAACCATAAGAAAACTCTTTCTCACCAAACTCAATCTGGCCCAGTGTATTTGTTGATGCTACAAACCAACGTCAGGCCCAGGCATTACCTCTACCAGCAGGTGCAATAATGCTGTAATTTTATTAAATAATTATGCATTGTATGTTAAAACACTAAGAACTTCACCTTTTTTTGTTTGCACACATTAAGTAGCTATGTTAGAATAAAATTGTATGCATTGTATTCCTGTGAGGTTATACACAGCATGACACAGTCATGCATGTACAGTAAATGCCCTTCAAATGTATTGAAAAAAACTGTTGCAACAATGAACATCTGTTGACAACACTTAAATGAAATCCTGTACTTTTTGCCTGGTTAAGACAGGTGCACTGACCCATGCTAAGCCTTGCACCTTGTTTAGTTCTTTTGCAGCTGAGACTGCAAAAGGCCCAATATTGAATTTTTCTAATTGCTGTGTATTACTAAACCTGCACAAATTTGCCCCATAAGATTACCCTGTACAGACAAGTACTATAAAACCATTCCAGTATAGGCATTAACATGTATTAGGCTATTTTAGTGGTATTGTGGCAATTTAAATGCACACAAAATGCAATGTTTTTCTGACAACAATACAAATAAATATATATTATAAAAGTAATTTCTATCATCTAAAGGAAATTCATATCTGTTGGCCATTTTGTTCATTTTCCTGCATATAAACACAACAGGATATCACATTCAAGAGCCTCTTGACAGTTCTTTAGATGAACATGCATTTATCTTAGTCATACGATTTGTACCCATGATTTATGAAGACGCTTTGTCGTCTTCAATGATCTGCTAGCAAATGCTTTGGTTTAAAAAAAAAAAAAAAAAAAAAAAGTATATAGCATTTCTTAAGATATTAGTATTTCCCTAGACACTACTAGGATTTCTTCAGTTTATGTCAAAATATATATTAAACAGCAGCATCATAAACACTAAAACTGAAACTTTATTCTTCCACTGCTCGAAAACAGGCTGACCTGCACAGAACTATATAGGGCAAACCATTTTTTTACATCCTCTTTTCCTGCCAAGGGATCACAGGACCAGGAATATTTACACCATCAAACTCAATGCATTCCTTTGGTGGCAGCAGAAATTCAACATAACAGTGTTATGGAGGGCAAATATTATTATCTTTTATCAGAGTGTGACAAAGGGTGAAATGTGGCACCAGCATTTAAAAAGTGGGGGAGACAGTACAGGGTCCAATTTTCTAGAGCAAATAATGGATGTCTTCAGAAGACACCAAGTTTTTTTCCCATTCATCTAGCCCTCAATAAAAATCAACTTGTGCTAGCCTGCCAATGTCAACTCTGTGAAAGAAATGTTAGCCATGTGTGTTTAACCTTGTTAATGTACTGTATCACTATCTCTTAACATTATACAGTTGCCCTTATATTAAAAAAAACCATTAAAATGCTAATGTTAAAATCACAATTTCTCTTGTTTCAGTTGATTTCTACTTCACCTTATACTATCTCTTATTAAGTGGCTGCACCTTTTTACTGTGTTATGGTACCACCTACTCTGTGTATGCATGGATGTACTCTTGGTGGTTTTTAAAGCATTATACACTGTGCTATGTAAATAAATAACCCATTTTTACTTTTTCAGTGTTAAAAATTATTTGAGCTGAACTCTATTACTCTACTTAATGTAAGTCACTAAATTCCCTTCCATCAAGAATAAAAAATAAATAGTACAGTACATTTCTATGGGACAGCGGAATAAATGGCAAGGTTTTTTTTTTTTAACTTTTTATAAAACAGGCTTGTGGAAAGTTATTAGGGCATCGGATAGTAGCTGGTCCTTGCTATTAGAAAATCCACCTCTTGTGAATAAATATCCTCAGACTAAGAGGTAACTGTGCAGCAAGCAGTCCTTGTGCCAAACACACTTTTATAAGTAGTATGAGCTCCACAAAGGCCAAGGACAAACCCCTGCATACTCCATTAACAACACAGGTCCAATTAGAAAATGTTCCATTTATCACAACTTTTTGTAATCTATTCTTCAGCCAGTTCTCTATCCAAGTACAAATGTTATGTCCCAGGTAAATACTCTTTAATTTTATCATTAACCTTCTGTGTGGAACTGTATCAAATGCTTTAGCAAAGTCCAAGTATATCACATCCACACTGAGGTTTCTTGCTCACCTCATAAGGCAATACAATGAGTCTGGCAAGATCTGTTACCCATAAAACTCAGCTGGCACAAACTCATAGTATCTTATCCCTTATTACCCCTTCCAAAGGATTGCCTACCACTGATGTCAAGATCCCTTTTTGAATAGCGGCACCACTATAGCAATTCACCTCACCTCAATGAATCCTAAAAAATTTAGTGAAGAGGTTTGGCAATCAAAGAGCTAAGCTTTAGCCATACTAGAACAATATTTGTGTAATTTTAGACTTTATAAGGACAGTGCATTATAGTTTCTAAACTTACAAACAACTAATCCAATCTAAAGGCTGCAAATGAAAAACTTGCTTGTTGTAAGAAATAATGTACCCCTTCCTATTAAATATAAGAATTTAAAAGACCACCCTGGAGTCATATGAAAGCACTTAGCCTGAACTCATGGTAACACATGATCAAAGAAGTCCTTAATTGTTTCCAATATGCTTATAGTTCCCTTTTATTTTATATAAATAGATTTGCACTTTTTACAACTATCATGGTCCAGGAAATATTCCATGGTACATTTTCTATTAAGGTATTGTACTGTTTCTAATCTTCAGTACTGTGTAAATGGAACATTAGTAAAGTGAATGGAGATTGATTTTCTTCAACAGAAACGTATAATACACTGCTTCACTGTGAAATTGTGCATAAAGCTTACATTTATGAAAGCACTATGAGTGCCTTCACACTGTGGTTAGAGTGTGCCTTCCAAGATGTAAGCTGCTGGGTGAAGAGATAAGCGCAAAATAAAAGAAGGGTTTTTGATTTATTCAAATAACTGGAAGCACAATGAGGCAAAGGCATAACAGGGGATTTATCAATGTTTTTCTTTAATCTATTTTTTATGGAGAAAATGATAAGCTGCGTATTATGTTAAATGTTTGGAAACTGGGTAAAAAATCTTCAAGTGACAAAAACCATCTTTTATCCTACCACCTAAAGAGAACTCTGCAAATCTAAGCTTTCATGGAACTTGCTAAAAGACTTGATGTTACCTATTCGTGACTGAGCTTGAATATAATTTTAAATCAGTAGAAATTCTATTATACATGCCTCATGCAAATACAAATATCCACCTCAAGCTGTTTCATAATGGTGATCTACTGTTTCATACTGTGCCCTCTGTCATAAATGTTGAAGTCAGATGTTAAAAATTTAGTATGGATGTGAACAGAGGGTTCTCAAACTTTTCCAACAGGGAAAAACTAAGACAAAATCCATAACAGCAAGCTGAACGCCATAGCACCAATAAAAAATGTGATAAGATATCACTATGACAATCATTAATCTGTAAATTACTCTAGCTTTGTTATTATTAATTAGCTGAGTCAGGGTGTTGCAACTGGTATAATTTAGCTCGTTGTAAGACACAGTAATTTACCTATAGTTTTACACAGTCATATAATAATAATTGAGAAAGTGACACTAATATTTCAACAGGTAAAATAATGAACTGTAATTATTGACACTTTGTTGTTATTTCCTTTTATCTGTTAACTTGTACTTGGACTTTGTACATCACAGCATCGAAACAATCACCATTCCTTATTATGGAGATGGAATCCATATATGAAAACTGGATATCCAGAAATCTCAGAATTACAGGACATGCATTTTAATTGATAAATTTAATTGATTAAAATGTAATTATTTTCAAATTAGTATTAATAAACATAATTATTAAAATGTATTTCCTCATTCTTTGTAGTAATAATAGAACAGTACCTTGTACATGAATATAAGTCAGTTGCATACATTTAAATTGGGAAAAAACAACCCTATTGGGTTTATTGAGGGGCATTTCCAAAAGCTTTTTTAAAGTTTTTTTATTTTTATTGTATTTTAACAAGTGTCCAACTCAGACAGTGACATCAATTTAACAAATGGTAATGTCAAACAAGAGAATTATACATCTATAGCAACAGATTGTAAACCAGCCATGGAGGAAAAAAGAAAAGACCAAGGGATCCAAATGTCTGTGTGCTGTCTACTGTCCGCAGTCAGTTGCTACCATTTAGTAAAGAGTTGGAGAATTTTTCTGGGGAAGGGGAAAGGGGGAATTCCAGGCATGATATATATTTCCATATGTAACCTGTATCTGTTTGTTCCGTCTGAGAAGATAAATAAACCTTAATAAGTATCCTCCATACACAGCATTATATATGTGACCATTATAGCAAACTTTTAAGCTCTGATACATAGCTAAAGTATCCGTGGGTATAGCCTAGCTAAGAGCCTGGTTTGGCCTATCACACTGTTTAAGTTTGCGCAGTTTGAACAGTCCTGTTCATGTTGGGGTTGGAAGTTTTTATTTGCTGAAGACTTTTTTTTTACAAAAAAGCGAGACTTTTCCACATTTTTTTATGTATCAAAACCAAAACAATTCCAAAAGCTAAAATACGTCCACTAAAAACCTGTCGTGTAGACATCAATAATTGAAGGCGGGAGGCACACACTCAAATCAAACAAGTGCAGGAATCACCCCACGATCCCAAATACATACAGTAGATAAATACATCAAAAAAGTTTTTACTGCTGCAAAAAATACATAGCAAAAAGTGCCCAATCCGGTTCTACCATAACGGTCTTTATAAAGGAAAAAAAGTTACAAAAGGTGGCTGAAAGAACCATTATAAGACAAAGCATTTTATACCTTAAGACAGTGCTGTCCAACTTCTACGGTGCCGAGGGCCGGAATTTCTCTAGCATACATGGTGGAGGGCCACTAATGGAAACCAGTTTTGACCACTCCCCTTTTTGAAACCACACGCACTTCAAACCACACCTATTTTATCACAATGGTGGTAGCACAACAAAATTCCAAATGCTTGGTCCATACTGTTGGGATATCAACCATCATTCATATGTGAAAGAATTATGTAATATTAAGATATACCCTTAAATTCCATATGCCTCCTCCTCCCCTGTGGATAGCAGAGCAACCCCCAGTACATAATTACACACCTTAGGGACCATTTAATGGCTATTTCCAACTGCTAACAAACTCCCACAACAAACCCCTGCCAGGTTCACCTCCCACAAGCAGCATAGGGCAAGCAGAGTATGGCACACACAGGCAGCACTCTGCCTGTCCTATGCTGTCTGTGTGTGCCATACTCTACCTGTCCTACCCTGCCTGTGTGTGCCATACTCTGCCTTCCCTATGCTGCCTCTGTGTGCCATACTCTGCCTGCCCTACCCTGCCTGTGTGTTTCATACTCTGCCTGCCCTACCCTGCCTGTGTGTGCCATACTCTGCCTGCCCTATGCTGCCTGTGTGTGCCATACTCTGCCTGCCCTACCCTTCCTGTGTGTGCCATACCCTCCCTGACCTATGCTGCCTGTGTGTGCCATACTCTACCTGCCCTATGCTGGCTGTATGTGCCATACTCTGCCTACAGTACCTATGTCTGAGGTGTGAAGAAGTGAACAATGGGAGTGATTACAGTCTGAGCCTGAGGTGTGAACACTGCAGGGGGTGAACAATGCAGGTATTAAAAGGTGTGAAAAACACAGGGGATTACATTTTTAAACAACACAGAGGGATTATAGCCTGAATCTGAGGTGAGAACCATGCATGGGGCCAGTTAATCTCAATACTGATACCATTTAATGCTTACTCAAAGGTAAGCCATCAAAGCAGCCAGACAGGGGGGGGGGGCACACAGAGGGGGGTCGCGGGCCGCCAGTTGGACAGCACTGCCTTAAGACATAGCAGTGTATCAGAGGCAATTCATTCCATCGAGTGGCGTGTACCTCCACCTTCAGGAACCGGAAGGACCCACTGCACATGCTTATGCTTGAAATGGAACACATACAGGTATGTGTTTCACAGGAGTCTAATGCACATGTCTCCATCTGAACTGAAACACAATTGTATCAACACATTGTACCAATGGTTTAAAAATAGCTTAAAGTAGTTCCATGTAAATGGAGTTCTAACTCTTTTTTCTTTAAGTGTTCCAAATCTCTACTAGGGTCCTGAGGTCTATCTGGACCAAAAGGTTCAAGAGGACTGCTTTCAAATAAAATCTGATTAATTTGATGGTCCGTGAAGGTAAGTACTTCAGCACAATTCATAATATCTTTAGTTAGAGTCTCAATCTGTTACAAAGGAGAAGTGCTACCTTTTAAAAAGTGGAACACACCAAAGTACTAAGGTACCCCATGTTATATGTAGTTATAATGCTGTGAATGTATTTGATGTAGGTCTAGTGGGGCATACATTTTGGTTCAAAAACAATATTGGTCCTGGTGCTTTTGAAATACAGTAGCTTTCTATACTACTTTTTGTGTTAGAATGGCTTTGCTGCCTGAATTCGTCCCTCTTACTTTAATAGGTTACATCATTTACTGAGACAGTGTAGCATGAATAAAATTCCATATCTTTATATTTAAATAGCGCAGCACATTTTTTGTATGGTATTATATTCCTTGACTAGGATTCATGCCATTAATTCTTGCCTAAGGACAACAACAGACCTTTATAAATACGCTATTCGTTTTACATCATTTTGTTTTACACTCTTGGAGTTATAAATCATTTCACACACCTTTATAAATATACCCTTTTTATAGAACCCTATTTTCTCTTCTATAATGGTTTATCTTTTAAAACACATTTTAAAAATGATTTGTATTGTTAAAAGAAAACAGTTTGAAAAAAACCCACAATCTTTTAGGAAAGCTCTTCAATTTCTCAAATGAAACCTGATATGAACAGGTCCTTTGAGATTGAAAAATGAGATAAAAGCATACCCAATTATGCATGTACAAAGAAAATGATCAGATTATATACACCCATTAAAAATGAGCATACAGTGGCAGTGGCCTTGTAGAGGTTCTGGGTGCAGAGGAGATATGATCCAAAAATGGGGGGGAGATTACGATACTCTAATCATAGTTAGCTGTAGGTAAAGGAATAGAGCCCTTACCAGATCACTACTAGTTATTCACAAAGAATTCATGAGGACAATGATGCATATCCTAAATTTTAAAAAGTAAGATCCAGTTACAATAGACAGCTGATTATCTGATGTCTGATTAAAGGACAAGGAAAGGCTAATAAAGAGTTAATCTCAAGCTGCAGGCATACCTTCAGTTGTCTCAATATTGCACTTAAGTCTCCCCATATTTCAACCGTTCAGATGATTAGCAGCCAAACAGGAAGAAAAAACTCTGAGCTGTGTAAAGAAGATTCCCAGAATGCATCACTCCTGCACCGAGGCCAAGACCAGCTCCAGAGTAAGTGCATGCGCATTTAACATACACTGTGAGGCACACAAGCAGGAGAGGTTTGGGTAGAGTAGGTCACATTCGCGTCTAGGGGAGGGAGAAGGTCGCACATGCGCATTTCCTTACACGGCGACTTGTTGGACTAATTTAAATATCCAACATGGCGGCCGCAATAGGGGAATGAGGCCTTTGTAGTTATGGGGTCGCACTTTAAACCCTTTCCTTCTCCTTTAAGGGCAATGCCACTGCCCAACTATAATCAGAGAGTAAGGATGCTATCTTAAAAAAAACAAACAAAAAAAACAACATATGTGTATATAAATGGGTCACAAAAATCCATAAACAAAAGAGAATCAGTAGCACAACTGTAGAGGGCACAGATGCAGGCAAGGGGCAGGGTAAAGGTGACCTGCAACACAGTCAGAATTGTGGGTGTACTGCCATTTTGTGCATGTCAGTGGTCACCTACAATACTGTGTAAAAAACAAGACTAAAATATTATTTGTCAGGGGAGCCTTAGTTATGCCCTCAGGTGCAATATAAAAGTATTTAACTTTGTTATGGGGATACAGTGACCAAAATTGTTTTAGATATAATGACTATTGGACATAAATAAACTTAGTAAATATAGCCAATGGGAAATTACAGTAAAGTAAAAGTTAGAGAGATTAATCCAGCAAAATATAGCTGCTACTGCACAAAGGGCCACAGGCAAAGCCCAAAGGTTTTTCTAACTAGAAAGAAACTTTCTCTTCTGCATTACAGAGAAGATAATGTTATGGGTTGTAAGTGCAACTTGCTTTTGTTTCTTTTTGTTGCTCTGGGTCTGTTTCCTACAGTGTAATTGTGTCTTAACGGCTGTGCAATTTATAATTGTTAGTGCATCATAAATTGTGACATTTTCAGCTTACCTCACGGACTTTAGTATGTACTGCTGCATATTTAAAGCTCAGTGCGTGTAATGTGTTGTTATATTGATGTGGGAATGTCAAATAGTAGCTTAATGTTAATTATCTTAAAGGAAATTTATAACAAAGCTGTGGAACCCATGACTGTCTACAGCCAGTGAGTCCAAAGTCATTTGGTCTGAAGATTTCAAATTGGCTGTAATTAACAACAAATCACTGTCAGTAGACTGGATAGGATTTTATTGCTCCAGTGGGATTTCCAGATATTGGTCAGGAAGGCCCCATACATAAGCCAATTTTATTGGCCTCTGTATGGGCACCTTAAGATTTGCCGTATAAACAAATAGACACATGCAGATGCCACCCACAATATTATTTTGTTTGAGCAGACTCTATGCTTCTAACCTTGTAACATAGGTTTTGAGACCCCATCTTTCTTCTGCTGTCTATCAAACCAGGCAAACCCGATGCCCCCACACCCACAATAAAAGACAGCCCTCATTTCCTTACATAGACGCACAAACTTTCCTGTTCCAACAGTGTTTGACTTCATCATGATATTCAAAGCAACATTGCTCAGTAGCTTCACAGATACAATATACCAGTCCCCTGTAAAAAGATGTGAAATATATAAAAAAAAAATTATAAAAAGAGACAAGCAAATATACATTATAGAATGAAAAAAAAATAATGTATTACAGTATTTAAGTATACAGTGCTTGTGAGTGCAACTTGATAAAGGAATAGTAAAAAACATATTAAAAAATACTAGATTGTTTTCACATGGGCTGGGTTTAATCCAAAACTGACATTCCCCCACTACATACTTTCAAACATATATTGATTTTCATTTAAGGAACTCTATGGGGCTGATTTACTAACCCACGAATCCGACCCGAATTGGAAAAGTTCCGACTTGAAAACGAACATTTTGCGATTTTTTCGTATTTTTTGCGATTTTTTCGGCTTCTTTACGAATTTTTCGTTACCAATACGATTTTTGCGTAAAAACGCGAGTTTTTCGTAGCCATTACGAAAGTTGCGTAAAATCTGGCGATTTTTCGTAGCGTTAAAACTTGCGCAAAAAGTTGCGCTTTTTTCGTAGCGTTAAAACTTACGCGAAACTTTGCACCATTTAAGTTTTAACGCTACGAAAAAGGCGCAACTTTTCGCGTAAGTTTTAACGCTACGCAAAAAGCGCAACTTTTTACGCAACTTTCGTAATGGCTACGAAAAACTCGCGTTTTTACGCAAAAATCGTATTGGTAACGAAAAATTCGTAAAGAAGCCGAAAAAATCGCAAAAAATACGAAAAAATCGCAAAATACCGATCATTACGAAAAAAACGCAATCGGACTCATTTCGACCCGTTCGTGGGTTAGTAAATGTGCCCCTATATGTATGCTATTCTTGTATTTATTTCCAAATCAAATTTGTGTGGTTTGATTTCCCCGGAGCCCCATTTGCTGCTGAATATACAATACAGTGGTCACTGATATACAGTATGCAGAAAAGTGTAGAGACAAATATAGATAAGCAAAATCCTCTGTTATAGATCTTCATTTGCCAATTTAGTTTTGCTTATAGCTTTCTAAATAGAAACATTCCTTTTATTCACAACTGACTTTCAGCAACGGGTATAATCATAATCCCCAGTGACACATGCAATGATAGCAACTGACTGCTCTCTCTCTCTCTTTCCAGCACTTTGGTTTGGGAAATGCTGAGTTTAATTAGCTGCACAGTATTCAGAGAAGCAAACAGGTCACCTTTATGTCAGGTTTTGAACAGTCCGCTTTCCACTCATTTTCTGCCGGTTGTGCTCTCAGACCTCAGTACTGTGTTTTTTATGTCGAGTCCATGAAGCCAAATGTCTTTCGGATTTCATTTTTTTTTGGGAATTGAATTGTGATCAAGATGCCATTCAATATAAGTGACTTAATTCAGAGTCTGTAATTCTTAAAGCGGACTCACGCAAACATATAATTTGCACATAAAAACCTTTAGATTATATCCACCGACACCTTTGTAATATGAGGCTCTTACAAGTCTTCCATGACCTTTGCATATGATCATATATGACAATAGGAGTACAGTATTTCCTATATATTCCTCAGTTATATAATGTGTTTTGAATAGCACAGTATTAGCTACATTTAATTCACAAGCTTAGTAAATGATTTTGATTGTAAAAAAGAAGGTAAAATAGATATAAGGGAAACAATTTATTAAGGAAAACAACACTATTTTTTCCTGCTCATATTAAATTGTCAGTTTAGTAGGAGAAGAAATAAAAAGTTTCCCTAAACCTCTCATAAGGGAAAATCATTCATATGAGTATGAATGATGTCAAGCATGGAAATATGTGTGGGAAAATGGTAAATAAAAATAATAGAGAGAAAATAAAATTAAAAGTTATATCACATCAAGCAAAGTTAATATACGTTTTGGTTAACGTAGAAGCAAATGTAATAAACAAAGCCTTAGTAGCTCAGCAGTGCACTTGAACAAATCTCTTTGGGACAGAGGCGAAGTGTGACATAGATAAAACTTTAGTGGATATTTGAGCTATATACAGAAGCCCCAGAAGGTTTAAATCAATAAATTAATTTTCAATCAGTAATGAGAATAGCATATTTGTCCTTCAGTAGTAATATTAATTTAAAAAATGGCCAATGGTGGTAAAAAAGTAGTACCACAGAGAGATGGTAATAAAGAAATACTCAATGCAGTCATGAAAGAAATCATGACATTAGTCCATGTATATGAACCAACCTTTACTTTGGTCTTAATATACATTAGCAATATTCTAGACAAGCTAATAAAATGAGTGGCTTGACATTGCACATAATCATTTTATTTATATACAGCTATGGAATCTGGAAACTCATTATCCAGAAGGCTTCAAATTATGGGACAGCCATTTCCCATAGACATCATTTAAATCAAATAATTCAAAATTTTCAAATATTTTCCTTTTTCTCAGTAATAATAACACGCTTGTACATGGGAGAATATTTAAACGGTCACCTACAAGTTAGGAAACAAAGCAAAGATCTGATTGGTTGCTATGGGCAACATCACCAGTGATGTTGGCTTACATCAGTGATCCCCAACCAGTGGCTCATGAGCAACATGTTGCTCCCCAACCCCTTGGATGTTGCTCCCAGTGGCCTCAAAGCAGGTGCTTATTTTTGAATTCCTGGCTTTTGGGAATGTTTTGGTTGAATAAAACAGGTGTACTGCCAAACAGAGCCTCATGTAGGCTGTCAGTCCATATAGGGGCTACCAAATAGCCAATAACAGTTATTATTGGTACCCCCAGGAACATGTTTTATGCTTGTGTTGCTCTCCAAATCTTTTTACAAATGAATGTTGCTCACGGGTAAAAAAGGTTGGGGATCCCTGGCTTACATACTATAACAAATAAGAGTTAATTTCTCCTCCTAATATGTTGTATGTGCTCTGCTATCATAATTGTGCATTGTGCATGAACTTTACTGAGTTTGCTTTGCAGATTAGCTTAAGTTTATAGTGAAACCCTGTAGGGCACATGTTGCATGCCAAGATGGCTGCTGTATGAGAAATCTGCACAGCACTCTGTTACTTGATTATAAGTTTCTGATCACAGATCAAGGGGGTTGTTTGTCATTTACTGATGTTTCATATATTTTACCCTATGCTGTTCACTATAAAGGTTATAGAGATCCTGTAATATGTTTCCAGGGATATCTAGTAATAATTGCTAGTGATGAGTGAAATTTTTCGGCAGGCATGGCTTTGCAGCAAATTTCTGCATTTCGCCATTGGAAAATTGTTTTGCGAAAGGTCTGTGAAAATTTGCGACAGAAAAATTTGCTGCACATCTAAAAAAAGGAGCGGTCGCATCAAATTGGACACAACCGCATCAAAATAGGCGTGGTTGCATCAAAATTGGGCGCGGTAACGTAAAAATAGGCCCGGGCGGCAAAAAAAAAAAAAAAACACGCGACAAATGAGTTTCACAAATTTTTCACAGTTTCGCAAATTTTCTTGCCGTTTCACGAACTTTATGGCGAAGCAAAACGGGACAGATTCGCTCATCACTAATAATTGCCTGTTGTAATATAGGTGGGCTGGCCGCGTTGCTGGGTACATACAGTGGCAGTGTGCTTCCCTGCTGTTTTAAATGTATGCTATATTCATTTTTGTATATTTTGTTTCATGTAAATCTTCTATCCACTATACGATCACTGTTCCTGTTATGTTACCCCAGTGCATTAAGATCTATGGGAGAGGTGGGTTGCTGTCTTGCTGTGTATATAACAGTGGCAGTGTATTCCCCTGTTGTTTTACAGGGCTCCAGCCAAGTGCTATCCACCTTAATTAAAAGTTGAGAAACCCAGAGCATATCTACTTCATCCTCCAGTCCTTTCGTCAGCAGCTGTGTGCCTATATACTGAGTAAGCATGGGGATCCAGTAACCGTACGTTTAATGGTTTCTGTTTCTAGTGCTAAGCTTGTTACCACTATCCTTCTATCATCTCTCTATGTTGCAAAAACAAAACTAAACTTAAGCATAAAATTTTAAAAACATTTCTTTAAAATCAATATACCTGTGTGGGTACTAGGGTTGCTATTTTACTCCTTTCTTTTTTTTTTTTTTACTTTTTCTCCTTTGGAATTCTTTGAAACCTGGCAGTACTAACTTAATTTCATTACCACACCTTCACCACAGGTGACTATTTTACAGATTTCTTAATTACACAATGTATTCAGAAGTATTGAAAAGGTAAACGGTTAAAAAAGTAGTGCCACCTAGAACACTATATTTATTCTGCAGAAAGCTTTATCAAACCGGATAGAAGCTGCCATTTTAAGTAGCTTCCTGCTCTAAGCGGGAGTTCTTAGCATTCTTGTGGGAAAGGGGAGAGAGAAGAGAACTGCGCAGACAGTCAGATACCCTAAGAACATGTTTACAAAAAGGGAGACAAGAAATGCTGTGTTTTCTTTTCATAGAGGACTCAGTACAGCTTTTCTGTGAGTATTTACATAGACCTTTCTGATAAAGCTTTCTTAGTTTTTACCTTTTCCTTCTCCTTTAAGGGCAAATACGATTTTAGAACCTGAAAAGATGCATAAAAAAAGAAATAGAATAGAAAGCCCTTGAGTTTGTATTAAAAGAGTAAAACATATCTTCCTGACTTTAAAATGTAAATTGGGCTAATCCTCAAATATGCAGTTATTATGCAGGTATCCAAACAATTTCTGAAACTAGTGATTCCATCTGCTAATACAGATTATTTTCAAAGAGAGATATTCATATTCTACTGATGTGTTTGCAGCTATTACTAGAACAGGGAAATGCATTTTTATTGTCAAGCTATTCTGAACGTTGCTAATATAATTATGTATAATTATGTAGAGAGCTGTAGATAAAAATATGTATGTAATCTATATGCAGACAAGTCTGTTAGTTGTGCAAAACAGTCTGTAAGATTACAAAACTGATAAAGATTGACATGACTGGAAAAAGATTTAAGAAGGAAGAACTATTTCAACACAATGGGGGGCATTTATTAACTTCATATTTTCATTTTTCATGATTTGTGGGGTTTTTTGGCACTTAAATTAGAATGTAAAAAAAAAGCACAATTTGTCCGAGATTTATTATGCAACTGCAACAAATTTCAATCTGAAAATGGTCCAGCTAAAACCGGTATATAAAAGTCAATGGCAGATGTTACTTTTACAATTTGAAGAGCCTACTTTGCTTCAAAGTTTTAGAGGTTTCCTTATTTTTGTCACTGGCTTTGGTGAAACAATACAAAATAGTCCCAGTTATTGTGTGATAAATTGAAAAAATTGCAGTTTTCATCTATGAAGGAGTTGCTTCAACTTTTAGATTATCCTAAACTGCTATTGTCTTTCACTGGCTATCCCCTTATTATAATAATACCCTTAAAAGGAGCTACTAATTGTGTTCCCTTAAGGTCTAATGCAGACAATGGCATTCTGACCAACTAAACAGGGTTTTAGTTGGTACATAGCTGGGATATCTCCCCATGTGTATGCCTTCTGGGTGGGCAGCACAGAGTAGGCAGTGCATAGTAGGACTGGTAGAAGTAATGAGAGTACAAAAAAAGATGAGAGAAGATATAAATACAAATCATTTCTGAAACATTTGGGAAGTACAAGAAACTAGGCAACATGCATTGTTGATATACACAATACTGTATATCAGATTGAAATCCTCCTCCAGTAGTTGCAACAGCAGAATAAAAAAATGCATATTATGTTTTAGGTTTACCTTCCCTTTCTCATTTACTGTGTGCAATAAAAGATTTAATTAGGTTTCCATACATTAAATCCTTTTTTCTCACAGAGCACTGTGGCAGTTTCCTTTGCTATTGTGTTATTGTTGCCAAGTCACATCTGTTCCTTTGTTGACACCCTCTCCTAATGTAGCTCTTTATTTTCTTCAATTAAGGCCTGAATGTGCTAGTGACTTTACGATGTGTTAGTTTTGTATGTTGTTTTTTTTTTTTTTTGGTTTAATTTTATAGTGTTATCTGAACAAAAGTGCAATTTTATTCTTCCTTTAAAATGACAAGCGGCAGTTCTTCTAAAAGATGCAGGCTTTGTGTTCCCCTTTATAAAGAAGATTATTGCAGAATGACTTTGTCCTAAGTGGGATAAATCAAATTCTACTTTAAATGCAAACCGCGTAACACACACACGGACATATAAATATCAACATCCATCCAAAACATCTAAAGTGAAGACTGCACATTACTCAGCAGGGCTTTTATTTCCATAATGCTATTATATAATGCTAAGACATATCTACCTTCTAGGCATCTGACACTGGAAACTCAGAACTGTGTGTTTGGATTCAAACCCATTGCCGTTTTTTTATTGCTTTCAGGCTGGGGGTGTTCCTTTTTCCCATAAAAATGATCAGAGCACCAGAGGCCACCCCTTTAAATTAGAGGAACGGAAATTTAATTTGCAGCAGTTTAGGTGGTTTTTCACGGTGAAGGCAGTGAGGTTGGGGAATGCCCTTCCTAGTGATGTTGTAACGGCAGATTCTATTAATTATTTAAGAGGGGCCTGGATGAGTTCTTGAACAAGCATAGTATCCAAGGCTATTGTGATAATAATATCTACAGTTAGTATTGATGTTGGAATATATGGTTTATGTATGTGAGTGTTTAGATAGGTCAGTATAGGTTTGTGTGTTCTGGGTTTACTTGGAAGGGTTGAACTCTTTTGATGGGTCTTTTTTCAACCCTATGTAACCAGTGTCGGACTGGGATGCCAGGGGCCCATCAGAAAACCTTAGACCATGGGCCCACTCTCCAAACTATTTTTCATCCACTTCTTACTCAGTCTCTATAGTTTCATAGTTTTTTTTTTATCTTTGTAAACTTTAATCTATTCTTCTCTATATTTAGTTGTTTTATTCCCATAGAAAAATAATTAATGTCCATGAATAAGGCCAATTGGCTAGAAGCAGGAGGGCCCACTGACACCTGGGCCCACCGGGAATTTTCCTGGTATCCCTGTGGCCCAGTCCGACACTGAATGTAACTATATGTAACTATGTAGGGTTAATATTGGGCCAAACATGCCTATTTAGTTACGTTGGGTAGAAAAAGACCAAGTCCATCAAGTTCAACCCCTCTAAAAAACCATAGTGCACAGACATACACACATTTAAACTGACCTATCTATACCCTCACATGTGTATAAGAATGCTTGTACTTTAAATGTATGGTTTATCTTTATTATTATAGGAATTTTGCATTAGGAAGAAGCTTGGTGCTTACTGTACGGCAGTGAATGAAGATGATAGCCACATGTCTGTCTTTCTTGTAAGGTGTTAACTTTTGCAAGGTGAAAATAGGTAATTTTCATTAAGCTTGACAGGCATCATATATATATAATTGAAAATGTTTCAAGAGAGAACTTATTCCTGGTGTGGTGAAATTTACATAATTTAATCTAATTAAAATATTCAGTACTTATTTACAAGAGTATAATTATTCTCAGCATGCCTGCCATTTGCAATCACAGCACTAATCTCTAAGTCGAAGAGTTTCTTAAAAAGTGTTGTTTAAATTGTTAATATTACTGAAAAAGCCAGTTGCAGAGGATATCATTTTAAAGAATTGAGTTTTAATGCACAAGATCAGAAAACTACAACTGAACTACAGGTCGCTTCTTAGTGAGAGAACTCAGGGCAGCACAACAGTGAGGGCATGGTAGGTGGGTTTTCATAACCATCACTCACCAATATAAACAATGTTAGAAAAAGAAAACGTTGATGTTATAAGGTAGGCTATATACTCCTATGGTAGTATGCCATGGTACTAACATACAGCCTAGTCTAAAGAATGAAACGGTTTCCTAATAGACATCAATAATAATAAAACAACAAAACACAAATACAAGAGTATTGTAGAAAGGATACCTATATTGGCTAACAATAAAAATACATTGCAAGCTTTTGGAGCTCTAAGGCCCCTTCATCAGGCAAAATACAAATGAGAACTGAAATGGCACAACATTTATACTGATAGATCAGAGAGAAGTGTTTACAAGCAATAAATTAGGAAGTTACAGATAGATAGAGATAACTTGTGAAGATAGTGAAAGTAATTAAGGTTTATTAGGGTGGGTTGTAAATAGTCCAGGGGTCTGGATTCAGTCAGATCAGATAGTGTGACATGAAACCTGACCCCAAATTAAGGCCCTGTCTTAATGTGTTGAATAACTCCATACATTTGAATTCCTAGATCTTCCTTTCTCATTCAGATCCAAAGTTCCCTTTTAGAATTAACACCTTCATGTCCTGAAGCCTGTGGTCCTGATTGCAGAAGTGTTGTCCCACTGGTGTATCACATGCTTTGGTATTGATCTTATGTCTGTGATGGTTCATCCTTGTGCGCAGTTTTTGCCCTTTTTCTCCAATGTACATTCCTCCTGTAGGGCACTTAGTACATATGATCAAGTACACAACATTGGAGGAAGCACATGAATAGCAGTCCCAAATGGTGTAGACTTTCTGTGTATTCGGTATTGCAATTTGATCTTTGCACAGGATGTATTTGCAAGTCTCACATCTTTTGCTGTTGCAGGGAAATGTACCTGCTTTAGTTGTTTGGGGAAGAGCACTTCTAACAATCATTTTCCTCAGACTGGGTGATTGTCTATAGGACAGAAGGGGTAGTTCAGGGAATATCTCCTTTAGTCTGGTATCTGTATGGAGCATGGGCTGCAGGTCCCTGGCTATTTTTCTTATAATGTTTAGCTGTGGGTTGTAGGTGACTACAATTGGTACCCTGTTGATTTCTATTTGAGAACACCCAGTTTTATACAGGACACTACTGACCTTCTAATCAAACTGGCTACCATAGGTCCACTTCCAAAGGGCACCATCCTAGCTACCATGGATGTGGAGTCTCTTTATACCAACATCCCACATGAAGATGGTATTGCATCCTGCCAGTATTTCCTTGTCCACAATGCCAACTCTACAACTAATCAGATTTATACTAACCCACAACTACTTCTCACTGGGAGATGCCATATACCTCCAACTGATGGGAAGTGCTATGGGAAGCAAAATGGCCCCTCAGTATGCAAACTTGTTTATGGCCCAGTTAGAAGAAAATTTCCTGGCTTCCTGCAACACCAGACCATTGACCTATTTACGGTATATAGATGACATACTTATAATATGGACAGCATCAGAAAAGGAACTATTGACATTCCACCAAAGATTTAACCAATTTCATCCCACGATTAACCTTACCCTCAACCACTCCTCTTCACACATCAATTTCCTGGATACCACTATCTACATCAAAAATGGAATCATACAGACATCCCTATACCAAAAACCAACAGGCCGTCCAGCATATCTTAGGTGGGACAGTTTCCATCCACATCACATTAAAAAATCTATTGTTTTTAGCCAGGCTCTTAGATACAACCGGATTTGCTCAAATCCTGATGAAAGAAATAAACATCTCCATTCCTTACGGAAAACTTCTGTTAATCAAGGCTACCATCCACAGGTTATTGATGATCAGATCCACAGAGCAACTCAAATACCCAGAGACACACTCTTGGATTACAAACAAAAAATAGAAATCAACAGGGTACCAATTGTAGTCACCTACAACCCACAGCTGAACATTATAAGAAAAATAGCCAGGGACCTGCAGCCCATGCTCCATACAGATACCAGACTAAAGGAGATATTCCCTGAACTACCCCTTCTGTCCTATAGACAACCACCCAGTCTGAGGAAAATGATTGTTAGAAGTGCTCTTCCCCAAACAACTAAAGCAGGTACATTTCCCTGCAACAGCAAAAGATGTGAGACTTGGAAATACATCCTGTGCAAAGATCAAATTGCAATACCGAATACACAAAAAGTCTACACCATTCGGGACTGCTATTCATGTGCTTCCTCCAATGTGGTGTACATGATCATATGCACTAAGTGCCCTACAGGAGGAATGTACATTGGAGAAAAAGGGCAAAAACTGCGCACAAGGATGAACCATCACAGATATAAGATCAATACCAAAGTGTGTGATACACCAGTGGGACAACACTTCTGCAATCAGGACATGAAGGTGTTAATTCTAAAAGGGAACTTTGGATCTGAATGAGAAAGGAAGATCTATGAATTCAAATGTATGGAGTTATTCAACACATTAAGGGCCTTAATTTGGGGTCAGGTTTCATGTCACACTATCTGATCTGACTGAATCCAGACCCCTGGACTATTTACAACCCACCCTAATAAACCTTAATTACTTTCACTATCTTCACAAGTTATCTCTATCTATCTGTAACTTCCTAATTTATTGCTTGTAAACACTTCTCTCTGATCTATCAGTATAAATGTTGTGCCATTTCAGTTCTCATTTGTATTTTGCCTGATGAAGGGGCCTTAGAGCTCCGAAAGCTTGCAAGGTATTTTTATTGTTAGCCAATATAGGTATCATTTCTACAATACTCTTGTATTTGTGTTTTGTTGTTTTTTTATTATTATTTTTTTTTTGTAATCCAAGAGTGTGTCTCTGGGTATTTGAGTTGCTCTGTGGCACTTGTACTTTATATATAAAGTCCTTAACATGCTATCCAACTGAGGGTTTGGAGGCTGTTAAATACCTACACTCCCAACAGATGTAGTACATATAACTACACACCAGCTATTAACATTTTGTGTGTTTTTTATCTGTGCCTTTATATTCTGCATATTATATATAAAATATAATATGCTATCTGCTTGTTAATAATCTATTACATACAAATGTAATCTTCCAGTTTGCAGCTGGCAAAATGAAGGTAATACTTATAGGGGGATTCAAGGGGAGAAAAGCTTCTGAAATCATTTTTGCCACCTGATCAAAAGCTTTTTACCAGTAAGTTCCAGGCTACTGTTTGCATTCAAACCGCTGTGTCTGTCAAAACACTGTGTCAAATCTTTTTTTGTGTTTTTACGTATAGAACCACCAAATCCACCTGGATTTCTGGGAGTCGCCTGGATAAAGTAAGTATATTGCAGGCAGTTGTGAAGACACATGGTTAGGATGCTCTAAGGGAGCAAAAAACCTTCTGGAAATTGTGTGTTGGAGGTTGACATCACTCTGTATGTTTCCATAGCTGATGTCTCAAGTTGTGTTACGACAGATTAACATAAGTACTGAGCCGAAGCTCAGCAGAGATCACGAGGACGACTGCAAGGAACCTGCTTACCCCCCAGAAACCATGTTCACACCTCAGGCTCAGACTTTAAGCACCCACATTGTTCACCTATTCACACCTCAGACTGTAGGAGCAGTAGAAACCCACAAATAAACCCCCGCACACTACAAAAAGAACATATATTGAGGTACTGCAATTAAAAAGTTTTTAATATATAGTTATTGTGCAGACTGTAGGGGCAGTGCCAGCATAGTATCACTGTATGCTGCCTGTGTATGCCATACTCTGCCTGCCCTATGTTGCCTGTGTGTGCCATAGGGCAGGCAGAGTATGGCACACACAGGCAGGGTAGGGCAGGCAGAGTATGGCACACACGGGCAGGGTAGGGACAGCAGAGTATGGCAGGTTTTTGCTGTACAATCCACCATTAATATGGGTATGGTCATGTGATAACACGGATGTGGTTTCAAGTGGGTGTGGTAAAAAAGGAGAGTGGTCAAAACTGGCTTCCATTATTGGCCCTCTACCATGTAGGCCAGAAAAATTCCGGCTCTCGGTACCACAGAACATAGTAACATAGTAAGTTGGGTTGAAAAAAGACATACGTCCATCAAGTTCAACCATAATACCTATATATAACCTGCCTAACTACTAGTTGATCCAGAGGAAGGCAAAAAACCCCATCTGAAGCCTCTCTAATTTGCCGCAGAGGGGAAAAAATTCCTTCCTGACTCCAAGATGGCAATCGGACCAGTCCCTGGATCAACTAGTACTAAGAGCTATCTCCCATAACCCTGTATTCCCTCACTTGCTAAGAATCCATCCAGCCCCTTCTTAAAGTTATATAATGTATCAGCCAGCACGGCTGATTCGGGGAGGGAATTCCACAACTTCACAGCTCTCACTGTAAAAAATCCTTTCCGAATGTTTAAATGGAACCTCCCTTCTTCTAAACGGAGTGGGTGCCCTCGTGTCCGTTGGAAAGACCTACTGGTAAATAAAACATTAGAAAGGTTATTATATGATCCCTTTATATATTTATACATAGTTATCATGTCACCTCTTAAGCGCCTCTTCTCCAGTGTAAACAGACCCAACTTGGCCAGTCTTTCTTCATAACTGAGACTTTCCATACCCTTTACCAGCTTAGTTGCCCTTCTCTGGACCCTCTCTAACTCAATAATGTCCCGTTTGAGCACTGGAGACCAAAACTGAACAGCATATTCTAGATGGGGTCTTACCAGCGCTCTGTAAAGGGGAAGAATAACCCCCTCCTCCAGAAGTTGGACAGCACTGGTATAGAGGCATGGAAGTACTACTGGTTCTTACCACCACTCAAAACTCCTAAGTAAATCCTTCAAGTTGTTTCAGATTATTGATTAAAATGTTGAACAGATATATAGCAATACTATTCACTTTACCATGAGGTGAAAAAGTTTATTTCAGTTTATTCTAGCATCTAAGTTAGAAGCTGGCACTTTAAAATACGAGACCTGAAGCATAAAAATAACATTATGTATCAACAATGTTGCATTTTAAAATTGATTGGCTTAGCATGTAGCTTTCTGGCAGCAGTGGCAATGGCAACTTTAATGAGGCTTGACTCAGTGTATGAGAACCAAGCACAACAATAAGCCAAGACAAGAAATGCAATAGGGAAGATTTACCTAAAGTCCCAAGGGCCTCAGTTTCAGTAGATTCATGAATTACCTTACTTACCATTTTACTGTTTCTGAAAATTTGGTCCTTGGTAAATGTCACTGTTTGTGCTCAAACCGGCACATTAAGGATTTACGAGCTAATTTAATAGTCATCTTCAAAGGCCTTTTGCAGGGTTATTTATCTTTATATAGTGCTGACATATTACCCAGTGATTTACAGCGATTGTTCATCATTCCAATCACACCCTATGCCAGTGGTGCTTTCTGTCTGATTTTTAGGTTTACACAGCAGTCACACATAGACTTTAGGGTCAGATTCATCAGGAGTTATATCTGCCTAAACCTACAAAGATAATTTGTGGTCACAGTCAAACTCCAGACCTAGTGCTGTAGAACAGCAATGTTAAACACTGGACCTCTATGACATCCATATTGGTGAGCATAGGATATGAACTGTGCTATATAATTATAAAATAGTTTGAATAACACACTCAGATTTTGCCAAGGTCTATGCTGTCTTTCCTTATTATTAAAAGATCAATTCTCAGTAATTAAAAAAAACTTTTATTGCAAGAAAATGACAAGCTCAATATATCAAGGCTCCATGTGTTTATTATTAATCTTGATAAAGAGCTCATTGAGGTTTGAACATTGTTGCCTGTTTCTGCAATAGTGTATTACTGGGAAATGTTGCCCTTTTCATGTATTTTGTACTACCTGATGTGTAAATGTGGTGGGAATTATATCATAAGAACATAAATCAAGCATAAGGATCATTTGTGCATAGGGACAAAACTCTGTTCTGCATTGATCATTTGTTTCAGCATAAACACATGCCTATTTAAATATGCACCATCACATAATTTACATCAATACAGTGGATTGTTATCACACTTGCAACTTACTTATGCTAAAGGAAATGCTTACACACTATAATAAATATGCCCCGTGGTGTTGTATTACAATTTCCTACACAGACAGCAGTCCAGTGCTCTACCAAGAAGCCAGTAAGGTACTCGCGAGAAAGTATTCTGATGGTTTTGTTGCCCTCCAGTGAGTGTGTTGGGCTTGTTTAAAATAGGAAATGCGAATTAGTCCCCTGTTGCTCATTGAAAGAAAGTTACTCTAAAGTTATTGAAATATCCTTTATGATAAAAGACAGCAAATGCCTGATTTGTGCTGCTGATAAAACCTTATGGTTTGAAATGGCAAGACATCTGAACAAATACTGTCAGATAATGAAGCCCCCATTTTAAACAGAAGATGTCTATAATCTAACATTTTAAATAAACAGATAATTCTTAATATAATATGTGTCAATACCAACAATGGTCCCTTTCTTGTTACCCTCAATCAACCATGTCCCTGATCACCACCAGTTTCTTTATCCTGACCCATCTCCTTACAACACTTATATAAAGACAGTTTTTTTGTGTGTTTGACAAGATCCAAGCATTAGAAAACCCAAAATGTAACAAAGGTAACTGTTGACTACTCTATGGGGTCTATTTATCAAAATTCAAGATTGCAGTTTTTTTCACAATTCTAGAAAAAAAATTCCGGTGAATAAAAAGGAATGTGATGCAGTTGAGAATATTCTTCAGAACATTCAAATAGTTGGTATTTTTTAAAGAAAAAAACCAGCAAAAATTTGCCAGAAAAAGCTCAGCAAGTAAAAGCTGCCGAGGTTCAATAGAAGTCAATGGGAATTGCCTCCAACAACTTTATTTATTTATTTTCACAGTTCATTAAAGCTTACAAGTTTTTCAGCCTGATTGATAATAAATGGAACAATGTGCTTGGGTTGGAAGTAAAGGCAGATGGGAGATAGGAACACCAAACTGCAATTTGAAGCAGATTTCTAACTGCTCTTTATTTTCAGCAGTGCATTTTTCAAATAAACAGTACAACTAATAGTCACTTTTCAAATGCAGAAAATAAATTAAAGTTGGAACCACACTGTCATATATAAATTTGACATATATGATATATATACATATTTTTTTTTTAGTCTGTTAGTTCTTTTTCATGTTAATACTCATCACTGATCTATTACTGATAATTTCATATAATTCTGAAGCATCGCCGCATAAAGAAAATGGAAAACACGCATCAATAAACTTCAAAGTGTTCCTTCAAGCATATGGTCACTTACAGCAATATCACATGAAGTACAGCTGTGTTGAGCCAAACCTTTTACATCTTAGAAGAGGAAGGACCCGGTAAAATGGATCAACTGAGATCATTTAACTTGATATGGAGCGTCATTCATACCAATATTCCACTCTTTCTTTCAGATGAAGTGGTGACTAATACTAGTGTGTGTCTTGTGAGAAACTTGTTCTCATTCTAAAGGTATATCTTTCACTTTTGCAATCCATATCTAGAATCCCTAGTCCCACAGGACTGATTTTGTTTGCCAGAAGGAAAGTTGGATTTATAGCATCTATATATATATATATATATATATATATATATACACTACTTAATAACAAAATAATTACGAAAGTACAGGTATGGGGACTGTTATGCAGAATGCTGGGGTCCTGGGGTTTTCAGGATAAGGGAACTCTCTGTAATTTGGATCTCCATATCTCAAGTCTACTAAAAAATACTTAAAACAATAATACTTAAACCCTATAGGATTGTTTTGCTTCTAGTGTGGATTAATTATATCTTAGTTGGGATCAAGTACAAGGTATTATTATAGAGGAATCATTTTTTAAAATTCTAATTATTTGATAAAAATGGAGTCTATGGGACATGGCCTTCCCATAATTCAGAACTTTCTGGATAATGCGTCTGAATAATGAATTCCATACCTGTACCCCTATAACTTAATGTAAGTTTGTAATTTAGCATATTGTTCCAAAGTCCACTTACAGTATATAATGTTTTAGCTTGATTTTCTCTGTTTTTACTTTCTTAAGTTAAGTTGCTTCTCTCTTTAATGATGCAAATATGCACTAAATACAGATTTGAATGACACATTTAAAGTAATGCTCATGTTCATTTTATTATTGTTTTCTTTTAATTTTTCTGTAGCTCTTTAAATTATCTGTCTTTGGACCCCCATTAAGCAAAGGGTTATAAAACTGTGAGCGAGTTAAGTGTAATATATACGGAAGAATCTGATGCTGTTTCTAAGCATATTGTGAATGTTCTAGAAGCTTTGTGATAAAACTGCTGCTTGTGGATTTTCTGTGTTTGTGGGTCATGTATAGCTTCCTGCGGAGACAAGAAATGGGGCAGCTCATAAAAAAAGTTCTGAATACATTCATCCATCAGAATACCTCAGAGCCATACACGCCAGCGCAGTTGTTTCTTCTACAGCAAAATACAAATAGGAAAGATGTACTGTACACTCCCTGGCTCTAGATGTGATTATCAAAATAAAAATGCTTTTAGAAATCCATTTCAATATGTTCATTAGAAAACTGCACAAGGATACATTAATCTGCAGTTTTTGCTCTTCGGCTGAATACTGAAACTGATGGATTAAGGAAACAAAATTCAGAATCTGTATACACACAGCACAGCTGAAGCGATAACAAGGTCACTTATGTGTTGCATCAATATATACTGTATGCACGTAGCAGGTCTTATTGGCTCTGGGGATGTAACGTTAGGCAAGGGCAACCTGTGAGTGCTATGTGTCATAGTGTTAGTACTTAAATGAATAATACTGCATTCATAATGACACCTAGTGGCTGCATCAGTCCAAACTAGTGTGCATCAGCAATGCAAATAAATAAATCGACTGTGCATTAACAATGAAACCAATCTGGATAACCAAATAATAACATTTCAAATACTGGAGACTAATGTGACATTAATGGATTTATTAATTAATGAATGTGAATATGAGTTTGTTTTTTTAAATTGAATAAATTCAAATTTGAATGCCCAGCTTATTTATTAATAAGGAAATTTAGTTTAAATAAAAAACTTGAATAGTTTAATAATATGGCTTGACTTTCCTAGAACAACTCCCATTGACTTCTATAGAAACTCGCCAGCTTTTAGATGGCAAATTTTTACATTTGACTTTTCAGGTTTTTTGCACTTAATACCAGACATTTGAGTTTTTCAAAAACATAATTCGAATTTGAGTTATTTTAGCACAAGAAAACTTAAATCGTGAAAAATCAAACTTGAATGTTGAATGTTGATCAATCTCCCCCTAAAGGTAATATACAGTATAGTTTAGAAAAGTTATATAGATAGAAAACTGCATAGCACCTAATTATGTATAGTAAGTGATTATCATCTTCTTCTGTGTGTTCTTGCAAAAGCATGAAGTATCCTCTGGTATCCCTTGTTACATATATCTGTTTGTAGGTTATAAAAAAACCCAGCCCTGCCCACTTGCATATTTTATATGACTGTCTCATAAAATAACGATGTTTTTCTTACAGCAAACTGGCTTATATTAACTTTTTATCATTTCAATATTTCAGTCATAAACGTTCATTTAAAGTAATTTAAACACTGTGTTCAGACTAACAACAGTCATTTATTTTATCCTTTGGCAGGAATGAAAACAAATGCTACTTTATCAAACTGTCGTTTGTATTAACAGTGAGTGTTAGAGAAATAGAAAATGTATTCTGGATATAGCAAAAGAGTGCAGTTCCAGTATGTGTTGTGTTATCCTCACCTAAAATAAAAATACTTCAATAAGAGCTGTAAATTCTTTTGGGTATATTGCTATTACCATGTTTTCATGCTACGTTTAAAAAGAAAAACCAAGCAGGAATGAAAAACAAAATGAATCTTTAAGTTCCTGGAAGTCCATTATAAGAATAAAAAGGTAAAATCCTACACTGAGATTGCTGACTCTGTTTTTAATCAGGGGTCTGTAGCAGAGAAAAGGGTTGAATTAATATAGTATATTGTGGGTATGGGAAATCCACCAGTTGCAATATATTATGATTATAGTGTTGGCCTTATTCCTGGACATGGCTATTGGATCCAACCTTCTAGGTTTTTGAGATGGTTTGAGTGGTGACGACAACCAAAGTGCAATTGTTTGGGCCATCAGAGACCATTTGTTATCAAGCTATGCAACTAAACAGAAGGTAAATTATAGTGATAAGACAAAACAGAGGCGCCAAAAGGATAAAATTAGCTAAAAACACCTAAAAACCCAATGGGTAATTCAGAGGAGGTAGTAGTGAACTTACCTCCTCCAGGCAGACACCAACAAAAGTGGTAATTTTCAGTAATAGTTTATTCACAACAATATTGCCAGAAGGTAAATTATGATGTTGAATCTGCAGTATTCTCTTTATACAGCATTGCAATACAGTGGTTGGGTCTCAATTAAGTATTATAAGTCTATTGTGAAATTACACACACGTATATACCTGTATATATAAAACAATTATATGATTAATTTTAACTGACCTGGATATTTACTGAAAAGTATTTTAAAATCTTTATCACAGCTCAGGATGCTTTAAATCAGGAATCGTGAGTTCATGCCCAAAACCGAGCTTCTGAGAAAAATCCCCTGAGGTGGCCATCTTGTATTGCTAGTAAACCTTTGCTAAGTGACTAGACAATGCTTGTTTCCCTTTCCCAGTCAGTGCTGGAAGGTTCAGTGCATCTAAGCAGTGCTCATCCTTCCAAAGCCACAATGCAGGTGACTGAGAACCTGAAAAGGAAACCATCTTTATTGGTACATTTCTGCTTGACAAGCAATTATTCAGGCTGTCCTTGAGTTTTTTTTTTTGCTTGGTAAAAAGTCAGGGACAGCCTGAAAAAAACTGGGCCACTAAAAATTAATAAAAGAAGGGGTTATACTTAAAATATTGGAGCTGTCAACTAACTTTTCCTAAGAAATGTTTTATGAAAAAGGCATTTTAATACAGAGTGTTAATCTCTAAGCATTTAGGTGGTCTGGTCATGCTATAAATTGTGGGAAGTAGAGATGCTAGAGGCTTAGTGAGGAAGGAGTGACTACAAAGATGACTCTTTAATATTACTAAACTCAGCTTCATGCAGATAGGGAAAGAGATATTTTTATCATTTATATTTGAAATGTAACAACCTATTATTATTCATTTAAAGAGTTCAAAAAAAGGGCAACTAAGCTGGTGAAGAGTACGGAAAGTCTCAGTTATGAAAAAAAGGCTGCCGAAGTTGGGTCTGTTTACACTGGATAAGTGGCGCTTAAGGGGAAATATGATAACTATGTATAAATATACTGTATAAGGGGATCACTTAATAGTCTCGCTAATATTTTATTTACCAGTAGGTCCTTTCAATCCTACAGGATTAGAAAAAAGGAGGTTCCTTCTAAATATTCGGAAAGGATTTTTTACAGTGAGAGCTGTGAAGATGTAGAATTCTCTCCCTGAATCAGTCGTACTGGCTGATACATTATATAGCTTTAAGAAGAGGCTGGATAGCTTTTTAGCAAGTGAGAAAACACAGGGTTATTGAAAATAGCTCTTAGTACAAGTTGATCTAGGGACTGGTCCGATTGCCATCTTGGAGTCAGGAAAGAATTTTTCCCCATCTGATGCAAATTGGAGAGGCCTGAGATGGGTTTTTTGCCTCGCTCTGGATCAACTAACAGTTCTGATCATTTTATTTAAACATAAAAAGGTTCATTATCTGCAAATGCAGTGGGTAACTTGCACTTTTCCCCTGCAGTGAGTTGTGTCTAAAAGCACTTTCATTAAAGGTACTTGTGTCCAAATATGCCCAACACACTTCAGTATAGTTGCACTGAGCTGCAACCAATACTTCCTGCCTTCTGTTCTGAACTGAGTGCTTCTGCATCTATTGATGCATGGCAATGTGCGAACCCTGGAGCCTTCGCCACCTTCTGACCAGTTGGTAGCCGCATAGTTCTCTCATGGCTCTGTGTCAATGGACGCAATGCACTTGTGCCTAAAGAACTGAATGCAGACATCTTTCACATACCAATACTGGAACAAACGTGAGTGATGACGTCAGGCAGACTATGAAAATATCAGGGGCAACTGCATTCCTGCCAAAGTGTGTGCACAATTGGGTCCCTTTTGACAAATCAGATGCAATTGCATCCAATTCCACATCCACTTAAGTGCATAATGGCAAATTAATTCTGGGAAAAAATGGTGCAGTAAGGAAAAAAACTAAACTATTGACTATGACTATGAAACTATGAAAAACTATTTCACTATGTAACTTGATTATAAGTAAAGAAACAGGATCACTTACATAGTGAATATAGGAGCACACAGAAACTCAGCTATCCGTGATTATTACATGCACAACATGTTTAGGACATAAATTGCCCTTGGTCAAGTTTCTTGGCACGGCTGAGTTTCTGTGCATCCCTCAGCAAGCTGTACATTCTGTGGATGGCATTATGGGAGCCAATTGCAGCAGAAATAACAAATATTGTTGGTTATTTAGACTGCAAGTTAGCTGGCCTGCACCCCCAGATTTTTTTTATCCAGCATGAGGTGCAGAACACATCCAGACAGGCTTGCTATAGGAGAACTTTACTTTTTCTCCTGATCAATAGCAAATGACCTCTTATATGTTTAATTAAGACTTAGAATGAATGAATAAAAGTACAACTTCTACCGAAAATGCATTTTACAATTATTTCCCTGGTTACTGGTGTTGCTGATGGGAAAGCAGGGGCTTCATTATTAAATTCCGCTTGTGCAAATGTTATCAGCTGTTACAATTAAACAGAACATAAAACATCTGGCGCACAAAGCTTTACAGCTCTAGACCTCTGTCAGCTCTGCGATATCACAGAAATGCCTTGCAGGGCGCACATATTTTATACTTGTGACATCAATTAATCCACTTCCTTTATTGCATCAAATTGAATCAGATTGATCGAATCAGACATTTATTGCTTCTTACTTTTGCACGGCGAAAAAACCAATAAACTTGGTGGCCGCATGCACAGAAGTAATTAAAATGGCTTTCAACTTGTCGCAATGACAGAATTTTTCTTCCTGTACGGCATATATTATACTAATGAGTGGAAATCAATTGTACTGCACAATGTGAGAAATAAACTTTTATTGTACCTAAAATGTTTCTTTAGAAATACTTCTGTTTCATTACCATGCATAGCTAATTAGTTCTAAGCTACATATACAGTACAAATTGTATAATGCGTTGTTTCTACTTCTTAACTAGGCTTTCTTACCAAGTGTTTGTTTAAAAAGCTGCAATGGTTATGGTTTTCATATAGGATTAATGACCTAGGCCCAGACAAGCAAACTGTTGATTCTTGGCAAATGCCAGAGCTTCTGCTGTAAAATGCCATAGTGGGGGGCTGTTTGGGCTGCTGTGTACTTAAAATACCATGGCCTGGGCAGTGCATGGGCAGTGTTGTGCTCTAAGCCTCCTGGCATGCTAAATTCCATTTCTTCAGTTTCGGCGATATAAAATTTATTTAAGTACAGAAATTCTGGCATAGAGATGCTTGTTATGCACAAAACACAGAAATCCTACAAGTTTGTGTGTCAGAATCCCTGCCACACCCAACTGCACAAATAAATACACACCCTGTGCATGAGCAAGCACATTGGGATAAGCCAAGGAATTGGAAGTGCGTGTAAGCATAAACAAGTAGGAACTGCAAGGCTCATTTTCATCTGCAAGTGTAGTGGGCAACTTGCACTTTTCGCTGCAGTGATTTGCGCATAACACCATACATGAAAGATACTTGCATCAAAATGCACTCGCACTTGCACTTTCCGTATAGTTGTGTTTGGTGCTGATCAGTCCTTCCTGCCTTCTGTTCTGAATCAGGCACCACTGTCCCAACCGATGCAGGGGAAACCCTGAAAGTACCACCACCTCTGGACCTTGCAGTAGCTCCAGGGTCCCATTTGCATCCTCCATCAACCTAAGCGAAGTTGTGCCAAAAGTACAGGGCACATGTCAACGACATGCCGAACACCCGAAATGATGCCAGGCAGACTTAAAACATATTTTGCACTATTATAGCCAATTGCACAAATCACACGCAGTGTCCATTTTGGTGAATTGGATGTCATTGTGGAAGACGCAGTGCAATTTCATTAAAGAGATACAGACACTTTTTTTTTTTAATCTGTCATAACATTGCCTTTGCATGCTATTTATATCTTGCCTAATGTTACTCTAAGAGGGGGCGGCCATATTTGTGCAGCAGGAGGCCATTAGAATTAGAAACTATAACTGACAGGTTGAGAAGGGACAGTCAGGTTTAGGATCTTCAAGTAACAATTACTTACAAAGCAGTCCATCAGCGAAAAATGATCAACATGACCTATATGTAGCTTTTAATATACATTCATATTCTTCATTGAAGAATCCTTTTTTAGTGTCTGTATCACTTTAAGAAAATGGCTGATTTTCATCCACAACAATGCCAGAATTCTGCAATAAAAATGTATTGGATAAATCATTGGACTTGCACTTTAAATCGCACTTTGCTCACTGCACTTTCTCACTGGACTTGCAATTTATTATAAGTTTCTTTTACTTATAAATGATAATTTTTGACAAGTTTGTTTTACTTCAGTTTATGTTGACCAAATATTTCTTACCATTCTTCTAGAAACCTGCCTAGACACTGTAGGTTACAATCACTTGGACACTATCATGTGTGTGTTTGGAAACTAATGCCCACAGCTGCATTTCTTTTCATGATAGATAATATTTTGTTGTTTTTATTGTTACAGCAACACAAATCAGGAAATAAATAAAGTGTGCCTGGCATGTCATTCTTCTAGACCATGACATAAACCAGTTATGAATCCCTGAGTGTTTTTATTAACAGTAAAAACATCTCCATAGCGGTATCATATTAATTTTTAATATTGCCCATTAACAACTCGGTGACAGCAAAAACAAATCCCAGATAGAAACTGCTGCTCTTTCTCTTCTACCCGTGCAGTTCAAGTTCACTGGTAGTTTAAGGGAAATTAAGTGCTGTAGGATATTGGGTAACCACCAGGTTCATTTTGAAATTCCTTCCGCTGTTTATTATTATTGCTAAAGAGAACATCAGCTGTCATGTGAGTATTTTACTCATCCTTTCAGTGTAAAGACAGACATGTCATAGACAAGCAGACTTCATACTATGATTTGATTTGGCAGCTTCAATGTTGAACCTGAAATTTGATAATCAGGATATTAAAGCAGCTAAATGTGCTGAGCAAAGGCCATGAGTTGAGCATGAGTTGTGACCAAATAGGTATATCTATAGGCGTATGCTCAGGTCTTATTAAATCTTCGGACTAAATTTTATTACAGCATAGACTATACCAAACGTTATATTGTTTATATTATTTCAGGTATGTTTTTCATAAGGATCTAAACAGATATACACGCCATAAAGGTGGTATTAAGTTAATTGTATACTTAATAGATCTAGTAGAAACTAGTAGTTTTTTTACTAGTGATGTTTATAAGTAACATTATGACAATATTAACACTTTGCATTGTTCTCATCAGTCTCACTTGTCACTAATATTCTTGGGCTGTATATAGACAGGTATGACCAGCATAAGACTACTATTTAATAATAGTAAAGTGCCCAGATGGTAACTCAGCAGCTAGGGCTGGTAAATTTGTAATGCCATACAAATCCTTTTCTTCCCTGACCATCTCCACTAAAGGATTTCTCCTTATAATTACAGACCTGCCTATGCCCTGTCCATTTCCCCACCCACTCCACCCATTTCACTGCCCTGTGATATCATTACCCTGCCCCATGTTATGCCACTGCCTACTCCCCCTGACCCAAAGGCTGGTATTACAAGAAAAAAAGGTGGCAACCCTACCCGCATTCCTATCAAGGAGGAAGTTTATGTTCAGGCAAGCAATTAGATCAGGACACAGTATCCGGAAGGTTAAAACAGTCGACATACATACACAGGTCAGTTCAGGCAGCAAGCAGGATAGTCAAAATTAGGTAGCAAAGTCAAATGCCAGAAAATCAGTCCCAATAATTTACAAAGCACTAAGGACTTACAATATTAGACATACACTCGTTCAAGAGCTGTGTGTACCCATTCAGCAGCTCCATTCGACTGGAGGCAATAAGCAGAGGAAAATTGGAATGAGATGCTGAGGGATTTGCACAAGGAATGCCAGAATTTGGAAATTAATTGTGAAGTTCTATCAGACATAGGGCCCGATTCACTAAAGTCCGAAATAAGGAGTGCTACTTATAGCATGCGTTAAAAATCTTATCACTTCTTATTTTTCGCTCGATTCACTAAAAGGACACTTGTCATAATTAAGAAGCGATGTTCTTGGCGTTATTTATCTTGCGATGACATATTTTCAAGCAACGTGCTGCGTAATATGTTGTGCGCTGCGTAATATATTGCTTGAAAATATGTCGTCGCAAGATAAATAACGCCAAGAACATCGCTTCTTAATTATGACAAGTGTCCTTTTAGTGAATCGAGCGAAAAAAAAGAAGTGATAAGATTTTTAACGCATGCTATAAATAGCACTCCTTATTTCGGACTTTAGTGAATCGGGCCCATAATCTCTGTTGGAAATCCATGGAGGCCAAAAATGTGATGATTCAAGATCACTTCCCAAATGCTGTTTCCTGCTGGATGCTGGTATTTCTCTTCAGAAACATAGGTCACCTGTTTTCATGACTTGTTAGTAGCTTTAAATGTTTCTGTGACAATTACGTTTGGATTATACCAGTCTATTCGCAAGGGTTAATTAGGGTTAGCAATATCTTTTGTTGAGGACAGATGCTAGTTTGGAACCCTTGTACATCCTGTTACAGTATCAGCTAACCTGCAGGGTGACAGTACAAGAAGTAATCCACTAAATCCTAAATTCTATCATAGCATGCAAAATTACAGATCTTTTGTTTATAGTAACCAATCAGCGGGCAGCATTACTTGGTCACCTCTTCACTAGAAAAATACGTGCTGGCGAAAATTCTCCAGTGTTCTCTTGCGTTTTGGTGAATAAGCATATTCCTCACAAATTACCGCCTGACATAGTTGCACAAAGTGTGGCTAAGCTTTCCGAGGCTAAACTTCACTCTTTAGTATATGTGCCCCTAAGCCTGTCTATGAGCATGTACCTACAATCAAATTTGAGTTTTAGGAGTTTTTTCATTAATGGTCAGTTAGACATCATAAAAATGTAAAAAAAAAAATGCTTTATTTGATATTTTGATAAATATATTTCTGAATTCACTATTCTCTACTGCCTTTCCAATAAAAAGTGATCAAATGGAATAATTAAGTGTCTTGTCTGCCGCACAAACAAAAGCCAATAGGGCTGTTTTTGTAACCCGCAAGAATGATATGCCTCCATGTAGGAACAGGTGAAACCAGTATTGCAAGTGCAATAACTTCAGAGAAAATAAAGGCTTTTATCAGTAGAAACGTATTATTTGCCTGGTATGCTGCTTGCCCTTTAGAGTAAGTGGAATATGAATGTTTGGTCACAGGGCAAATTGTTCAAAAGACTAAGAAAGTCAAATAAATTACAGTCAATGTATGAGTGGATCATAAAGTGCCTTTTCCACTGTTAAATGTTCCAACGAGCTCATAAAGTTGTCATCAGAAAATGTCAAATACTCAAATGTCCTGAGATGTCTGCAGAAAAATGATGGTTATCGACTACCAACTTATTTTCTGGTAAATGGTTTCTATATTCAGGTAAATGTTGCTAAAACAGTTAATCCACTCTCTTCCCATACAGAAGGGATTATGCATGTGGCTGCCTGCCAATAAAAAATGCATGCCCCCCCCCCGACAAATAACTATTATTTAACTGATATTGCTTCCAGATAGAGTTTTAAACATGCCAGAGTGTGACTTAGATTAGGACTACCCAAAATTGTAAGATATTTCATAGGGGTCATTTACAATTCCCCCTGGCAGAAGTGCAAGAGCATGCTCCTTTCATTCAGACAGCACTTCTGGCTGGGGAGTATAGTTGTGCTGTGTTACTTTGTGCTGGATAAATAATATGGCACTAGGTGTGCGTGGTCAGGGGGCGCAGGCCAGCATTGTCCTTGGACAGGGCCACATTGGTGTCTCCCTATAGTCTGTGCCTCTCCCCATCAGCAGACAGCGTTCTATTCAACCGAGTAGCTGTAGGTCTCCGCAGAGGCCCATGGCTATTCTGCAATAGCAGAGGACACCTTGCACACTATTTTTAAGATGCTGACTCTTTCTAGATTTGAAACCAAAATCTATTGCTCTGTGAGGCTACAAATGTAATTGTTACCTTTTTATACCTTATTCTTCTATTCAGACCCTCTTCTATTTAAATTCCAGCCTCTCATTTACACAACGGCTTGCTTGCTAGGGTAATTTGGGCTCTAGCAACCAGATAGTTGCTGAAATTCCAAAATAGAGAGCTGTTGAACAAAAAGCTAAAAAATTCAAAAAATACAAATAAAAGATAAAGACCAATTGCAAATTGCTTCAGAATATCACTCTCTACATTACACTGTAAGTTAATTTTAAGGTGAACAGCCCCTTTTACCACTATGACTTCACAGACACAGAACAGATCTTCCAGTTGTTCTTAAAGCAAACAGTTAAAACTTCATTTGCTGCATAATATACAGTCTCTTTGGCATTACTTCACAGCTGGTACAATATACAATTACTTCACTAATACTTCAAATAGTTACCTTCTCAGACAGAACTGGGCACAGACAAGTTATTAGTTACAGTCAGAGATAATACTCTCATACTTGCAAATACTGTAGGTCAGTGCTGTCCAACTGGCGACCCCCCTCTGTGTGGCCCCCCACCTGTCTGGCTGCTTTGATGGCTTACTCTTGTGTAAGCTTTAAATGGTATCAGTACTGTGATTAACTGCCCCCCCCGCATGGTTCTCACCTCAGATTCAGGCTGTAACCCCCCTGTATTGTTTAAATATGTAATCCCCTGTGTTGTTCACACCTTTTAATCCCTGCATTGTTCACCCCCAGCAGTGTTCACACCTCAGGCTCAGGCTCTAATCACCCATATTGTTCCCCTGTTCACACCTCAGGAGCAGTAGAAACCCACAAATAATCCCTGCATACTACAAAAAGAACATATACTGAGGTGGTACTTCATTAAAAAAGTTTTTTAATATATAGTTATTGTGCAGACTGTAGGAGCAGTGCCAGCATTGTGTCACTGTAGGCTGCCTGTGTGTGCCATACACACAGGCATCATAGGGCAAGCAGAGTATGGCACACGCAGGCAGGGTAGGGAAGGCAGAGTATGGCACACACAGGCAGGGTAGGGAAGGCAGAGTATGGCACACACAGGCAGGGTAGAGCAGGCAGAGTATGGCACACACAGGCCAAGTATGGCACAAACCAGCCAAGAATGGCACACACAGTGAAAGTATGGCACACAGGCAGGGTAGGGAAGGCAGAGTATGGCACACACAGGCAGGGTAGGGAAGGCAGAGTATGGCACACACAGGCAGGGTAGGAAAGGCAGAGTATGGCACACACAGGCAGGGTAGGGAAGGCAGAGTATGGCACACACAGGCAGGGTAGGGAAGGCAGAGTATGGCACACACAGGCACGGTAGGGAAGGCAGAGTATGGCACACACAGGCAGGGTAGGGCAGGCAGAGTATGGCACACACAGGCAGGGTAGGGAAGGCAGAGTATGGCACACACAGGCAGGGTAAGGAAGGCAGAGTATGGCACACACAGGCAGGGTAGGGAAGGCAGAGTATGGCACACACAGGCACGGTAGGGAAGGCAGAGTATGGCACACACAGGCAGGGTAGGGCAGGCAGAGTATGGCAGGTTTTTGCTGTACTACAACCATTAATATGGGTATGGTCATGTGATAACATGGGTGTGGTTTCAAGTGGGTGCGGTTTCAAAAAGGGGAGTGGTCAAAACTGGCTTCCATTATCGGCCCTCCACCACGTAGGTCGGAAAAATTCCGGCCCTCAGTACAACAGAAGTTGGACAGCACTGCTGTAGGTGAACAAGTCCCCAGTGCTAAAGGGATGCTCACAGTGCTTTACTCCAGGAATCCCTAAGCCAAACCTCTTGAGTCTCTAAGCTGGAAGGTGACCCAACAGGCTACAAATTCTCCTCGATAGGGTCTGCTACCCTTATTCTGATTCTCTTTATTAGATTGAGCTATTAAAGATTATTCCCTGAAATGGACTACTCCTATTGAGGCCTCCAACCTCAGGCTCACAATCACCTCCTCCAGTGGGTCCAAAGATACAGTTCTACATTTTGACTTCCCTTCTAAAGACTACTGACAGCTGGTATCCCTGGCCAATTACAATACTGCCAGGGAAACCAAGCTTGTAACTTTAATAGCTGCCTTATGGCAATCTCTTAAATAAAACTGGTCCAAACCTTTAAACTCCTACAATCAGATAGAACATTACAAAGATTAAAAATGACTAATCATTCAATATCCTCAAATAATATCCTGGTATCTTAAACTTGAGGGCCGTAAACTGAGGGTCACAACTATCCAGAGAGGTAAACAACCACAAAAGGGAAATACATGATTTTAATCTTTGAGGGGGTGAACTAACCTCTTTAACCTTTTCCTTTGTTTAGGATTGACTAACTTTATATTGATTATTATGCAATGTTTAAACTTTTAACCAAATTTAGAGCTGGTAACAATGCAAATATCCTTCAACCCTGTTTGGGAGTTACATGAGTGTTGATTGCTTCCCCAACACTATTACTTCTTCTGCTATAGTGTAACTGTTTCTAATAACAGTAAAAATATTTCATAAAATGTTTGATTTAGAAAAGTGTTAAAGGTTGGCAGCCCCATTTAACATATAAGTATTAGAAAGATTGAAAGTAGAATGAGTGGCATGTCAATGGGAAGGTATCTAAAACTGTTCTTTATAGGAACAAGGCTCCCATGTAGCCAATTTTTTCCCAACATGTCACCCAAACACCATCTTAGACAGAATGGGGGGAGGGGCATATGAGGCCTTCTGGCTGATGTGGAAGGCAAGCATAACATAAAAGTGTCATCTGTGGGTTTTTTTTCAAGTGCATTTGTAAATTATGTGTTTGTTAGTTCTGCTACTTATATGCTAGTTAGGCCTACAGGGCAGGGACTTAGGGACTACAAACTACAAAGCAAGTTTGTCTCAATAAAAGAAATGGTCCATTTACTAATTTACTAATAAAGGTGCTAACTTGCAAAAGTCCAGGTGCCAGTAGCAACCAATCAAATCTAGACACTCATTTTGTACCTTGTAGTAGACAGTTCAAATTTAACACTAATGTTCATACGATTACAATAGCTTAAGATTGTGTGTACCTAAACAATTTAAACAAGGTTTTAGGTCCAGGTGAATACGGCATTATAAGAAAATATGCTTAAGAACAACATACAGCATCCAGTTTAATTTTAAAGCACAAGAAATAAATAAAATTGGTAAAATGCATTGTTTTGGCTTAGAGCTAAATCACAATAAAATGGCAACAATAAGATAGATGTTCGATTGCTTGAAGATATTTTCTTTGTAAGTTTTAAAATTCCCAAACTTTATCTAAAATGAAATATGTTCTCTTAGTGGGGGTTTTATTCTGACAGTTACAGGAAGAGAACAGAAATGCGGCATCTTTCTCTAGATCAGCATATCGGCTCTTAGGGACAAACAGTTCCTCAGTTAGAAAACTTTCCCTGTATCTCTTATTTTCCAATATTTTGTTTCAAATGACAAATATATTAAGCCAAGTAGCACAAATACCTCTTTCACATACCACAGCCACAATAACAGAATAGAATGTTTTCTTTGGTAAAATCTGTAAATGCTGTTTGTTTTTAAACCAATTTGTAAATGTTTTCTGTACATTTCCTGCTGTTTATTGGTAGTATTTAGTGTGTTTTTTAAACTAATCTGCTGTATATTTACTTCTATGCAGTATCAACTCTATCAGTATCAAGTCTAATCCAAATAGAATAATGAACGGAGATATTGTATTTGCAAATTTGCCCCAGGTTAGAAAGTGATCCTAAATTCTACCACAAAGCATTGTACCTTATGGTAGAAATAGTAAATAGTATTTACTCCAATACTTTTCAGTTTATTAAGAGTTTTAGGGGCAGATTTACCATGTATAGAAGAAGCCATGTGAATTCCTTTTACGCAAAGAGCTTTTTTATACCTTTTTGAAACATAAAATTGTGCAATTATCCTGGTTTTGGCATCTCCATAGTGGTCTGTTTAAATTGCCTTTTTATCTTAGCTCATTTATACAAGAAAAGATAAGAAATAAGCACTGTACAGAGCACATTTTTTATGTTATTGTGTTTTTATTCTATTTTCAGACATCTTACTGAATGCACAGAATTTTTTACAAAATCTATATTGTATGACTGGATATATGCAGGTATTCTGAGAGTGTGAGAAAAATAAATGAACAGAATTTACAACAAAAGAACATTAAACACAAATACAAATAATCTATTTTGGGACAAAACAGATAATGATTTTTTTTGTCTTAGAACATATTATTATTGTTATTATTATGCTCACCAAACCTTATGGCTGCTACTCTTTATTTAAAGACAACAGAGACTTTTTTCACCATTAAAAGTCATATTTTTACTTATACATTGTAGTTAAATGGCCATTTTTGTTAGGGTTTTCTTTGTTATCATTTCATTTAATTGTAATACTGCAATTATTCTTAGCAAGTGAGTGAATACAGGGGTATGGGAGATAGCTCTTAGTACTAGTTGATCCAGGGACTGGTCCGATTGCCATCTTGGAGTCAGGAAGGAATTTTTTCCCCTCTGCGGCAAATTAGAGAGGCTTCAGATGGGGTTTTTTGCCTTCCTCTGGATCAACTAGTAGTTAGGCAGGTTATATATAGGCATTATGGTTGAACTTGATGGACATATGTCTTTTTTCAACCCAACTTACTATGTTACTATGTTACTATGTATTAACAGATATTCCAAAACGGGAAATAAGAATTTCTATATCTATCAGGAGTAAGCTATAATCAGTAGGGATAAGTCATTTATTTTTATCTCGGTACAGTTTCACAGTGAATCTGCTCTAGAATTGTGGTATACATTTTGATTTGTGGTCTTTTTGAGTCAGAAAAATACACACAAAAGTGTTGACGGTATTATGCAATTTTGCGACAAATTCGTATTGTTGCGCCGAGTACGAAAGTTTCGGATTCATTCAAGTTTCGGTATTGTGACTTTCCTTGGGCCAAGTTGGAGCTGCAGAGTGCCATTGAGTCCTATAAAATCATGCACAGAAGGATCAAAGTGGGAAAGGTTTTCCACCGTTTACAATCGTTCAATACGAAAAAGTAGCAACGGCGACAATAAATTTGCGCAAGATACGAAAAAGTCACGATCTTCACAAATGATCGTATCCAATACAAATTTTTCCCATTCGGGATTCGAATTTGTGTCTTAATAAATCTGCCCCTTAGAGGGTAATGTGTATTTATGCATTTTGATTTAAGCACAAAGCCTGGCCTTTTTTTTGCTTAACTGGCTTATAATTATGCCTGCATCAAGGGTGGCCAACAAACAGTCATTCACAATCAGTATTGTCAGGCTTTTAAAACTGTGCTTGTTGCTCAAGCAACTGAAGTTTGTAAGGGTATAATTTCATTTGGAGATCTGTTGGGGGCATAGACTATCATTGTCCATAACTGGAGTGGAATGCTGAAGTTTGCAAATGATGCTGGGGGAAAAAATGAGGGCTCATTTACTAAGGGGAGAGGGCAAGTTGCTAACTTAAAAAAAATGCTGCTGATTGCTTTTCTTTGGCCGTCATGTACCCTGCAGTACTCTGCAATCACAACTCATTGTAAGTCCTGAATAGAGTACAAACTATTGTGTATGACAGAAAAATCTGCCATCTCATACAGTATACAACTTATACTCCTTTACTATTTAAAGGGTGTGCATGTGGGCAGCCTATTCATATTCATACGTATGCCCTCTATTTGTGAATTATTTATGAGACACAAGTAGTACTTACAGGTAGAACAGTAGTCCCTGAGCCCTGTACTTATCCACTCAGCACTACTTTCTGCACCTTTCACTATGTTATAATTAGCCCATTGTAATCGAGACCTGTAGTCAGAATAATTATGCTTTGTTCATTAAGAAAACATCACTTACTTTCATTAATGCCCTCTGCTCAACTTTGTCACTGAAGCTAGCATGGCTGCTCAAGAAAATGTAAGATAATAGGAAGCTAAGTCATATTAACTGGTCAACATGTAGTCAAGCAGAATTTCCTAAAATAATAATCTGATGGCTTTTCTTGATCTCTCAAGTTAAATAGATCTGGATGAAAAGATACAAATACTAAATGAAACAATATGAAGATCTGTCCTGTTTTAGTGTTTCTAGTTAATATGTTTAATGATACTAGTTTAATATACAGTAACTTCACTGCTTGATAGGCCACTATTCTGGAAAAAAAAATCTTTAATGAAACATTTTGCTACACAGAGCAGTCTACAATAAAAATTTAATAGCACAGTGTTTAAAAATGACTTTCCTTATTATGGAACGGCATTTTCTCAGACTAGTGCCATACTTAGTCAGTGAAAAGTGTAATATCCTATATTTTACTGCTCTGTGGTGCATATTTCTGGAATATCATAGCAGATTGTCCTTCAATAGTTGGCAGAGGCCACAAGTGAGCTAACTAGGTGCCTTGCAGTTTCTGGTCCTGTTCCAAGTTTTAATGGCCTGTCCAATTGTTCTGATGGATTTTATCAGGAGGTTAAAAAGTCTTGTTTTATTCCAACAAGCCTTTTTTCCTTCTCATCAAACAATGATTCTGTATCTGTGCCCTTCTTTCCTTTCATTTCACAGCCTGACTCTCACCCCCAAGAGAAAAAAAACAGTTTTGTTTTTTTTTTTCTTTTTTGTACATTTCAGAAAAATAAAATTCAAGCTTTGGGGATTATGTTCATGTTCAGAAGTTGAACATCCTTCTACCCTCAAATCCTGTTGTACTGAAACACAGCAATTATAGTTCAGAGTAGATGTTGTATACGGGTTATCCAATTCTATGCACAGCAGGATTAAAGGATACGGTTTGGGGTCTCTCTCGTTTTAAGCCGTCCTACTACAGATTCACATTTTTGAACCTTATGTTTCTCTGTGAGCATCACTATGTCTGTTACAGAAATGAAAACACATTTATTTGCACATCTGTACAAATATAAACAAGTTGTCTATTTTTCTACAATAAAAAAATATTATACATTTACACAATTCTAAAGCTGGTTTAAAATAACTCCACAAACCAATGGTAAGTCATATTTGCTGAATAGCTACCGAGTACCCAAGTTCAATTTTGTTTAATTGGATAGTGTAATAGAATGACAGCAGAATCCTGTGCACAAAAAGAACATCATGTACAAAAGAGTGAAGACTGTAGCTCTTAGCATTTTTGACACTCTTCTAAATCACCTCTGCTTTTTAACCACAGGATAGCAAAAACAATCACAAAAATATGTCTCCACTGGTAACAGATGACAGGAAAATTACAAAGTTTTCTGTGTCACAAAGACTTCAGGCAATCAATAGCCATGCCTGTGGCTCCTGCAAGAAAACAGTGTCATCCGCTATAACATCATTCCTTGGGCCTCTGTGTGAGATCCTTATTGCAGGTTCAATATTAAAATATGAGCTTTGAATATTAGGTGTAACATAATGCAGTACAATAATGCAGACAAATGGACTTGCTCTATAGAAATCACAGATTTTAATCCATTTTGCTACAATAAGTAGAATACCGAAAACTTCATGTGTGCCAAAGTCTGCCAAAAAATCAGACATATAATTGCCACATATTAAAATGTACTATAATAGCTGTATAATACTTCAAGTTTGCAAATAATACAGTTTTTTTATTTGGTTTAACACCTAGGGGCACATTTACTTACCCACGAACGGGCCGAATGCGTCCGATTGCGTTTTTTTCGTAATGATCGGTATTTGGCGATTTTTCAGAAAATTGACACGACTTTTTCATTGCCATTCCGAATGTTGTGCAAAATTTGGCGTTTTTTTCGTAGCGTTACTACTTCGTAGCCTTCGCGCCGAGTACGAAAGATTCGGATTCATTCAAGCTTCAGTATGGTGACTTTTCTTGGGCCAGGTTGGAGCTGCAGGGTGCCATTGAGTCCTATGGGAGGCTTCCAAAATCATGCTAAGTCTGAAAGTTTCGCCCGCCGCTTATGAGCGCTCAATACGAAAAAGTCGCGACAAGATACGAGCGCATCGTAATGGCTACGAAAAACTCGTGTTTTTTCGCGCAAATCGTATTGGTAACGAAAAAGTCGCGACAATTTCCGAAAAGTCGTAAAGGCGCCGAAAAAGTCGCAAAATGTTCGTTTTCCAATCGGAATTTTTCCAATTCGGATTCGGATTCGTGGGTAGTAAATGTGCCCCTTAGAGATGAGTGAAATTTTTTGCCAGATTCACTGTGAAATTCCGCATTTCGCCATGGGTGAATTTTTTCACAAAACAGCTGCAAAAATTAATTGTAACAAAAATTCAAAAAAAGTTGTGTGCATCGAAAAAGTTGTGTGGCTCCCGCATTTCACAAAATGTGACAGATTTGTTCATCACTACTGACAGTTCAGCTAATGGTATTTTTGAGGATAACGTTTGGAGCTTATTTAGTTAATAATTATTAATCAATCAACCAATTTATCGAAGAGGACGTCTCACTGTATCCATTTCCTTACATAACACCGAAAAATGTGTTATGTTCCCTAAATGCCACTTGGTGGAATATGAACAGTTTGCTGGTTCCTATATCCTAACTTTGAACCCTGGCTAAATGAAATATTCATATTTAGCTAAATATTTTTCTGTATTATTATTTCTGTAAGCTGTATTATCCCATTACTCAAATAATCTAAGATTACAAATTACACTTAAATTTCCCTATAATTAAAATATTTCATATATACTTAAAATATAGCCTAGCCCCACCTTTTTCAATATATTACACTTTTTAATAAATACACAAAATATTTTAAATATTTAAACTATTCCCACTATTACCCTTCTGAGCTGTCTAATAAATATGCAAATATTTTAAACCCCCATCCCCATACATAATATGTAAGATATATTTGTACCCTTATTTTAAGTCTAACCTATATTATAATTTACTAATTATTCACCATAATTTGCTATCTTTTATATCGTTAAATCTTTTAATTTGCTACCTTTAATATTCTTAAACGCCTAATTACCTACTTGCTATGTAAAACTTTTTTATATTCTACCCAAAACTCCTTTTAATCCTGTTTACTAGCCCAATATGTTCCATTAAATCTCCCTGCATAGACCCACACCCCCTTAGCCTATAATGCTTCACAGTACACCACAGTGTACATTTAATCCACATCTAACATCATGATGTGGTTTTACACAGTGCCCCATAGCACTTAATGCCCTAATAAAGTGTATTATTTAGTTCCCCGCAGTGCCTCACAGCCCACAGTGCCATTGATATATACCCTCACAGTAGTATACACATCCATTATCGCTATAAAGTGTCCCATAGTCTTCAATGAACCAACAAAATATTACACATCCTGCAGTGTTCCTATTAGGTGCCCCACATACCAAATTGTCTCATAGAATAGTGACCACCGGGCTCACAATGGCCTCCAGAAAGTGATTCCATAGCCTACAATGATCTAAATGGCTTCAACCAACTTTCATCTACGGCCCACAATCAGATATGCTGAATAGCTTGCAATGCCTCAGTAAAGTCCCCACAGCATAAAATACTCTTCACATAGTATGTATAGAGTAATGGCCCTATAATCCATGTAGCCCCTAGAAAAGTAGAACCATGGCCACAATTCAACAGTAATTTTGTCTGTATTCCTTTGTATGTCTATCATTGGCATTTAGCTTCGTAATAATTAACATATTTTGGTTTCACAAAAAGATATCCAGCACTCCTGTATCCCTGTGCAGTGCAGTGATTTTCTCCCAGATCTCTTCTTTTGGAACACAAATTCTTTCAGTGCTTACTCTCTCTTCCCTTTTACAAGTGATATATTACTTACACAACATTGGCTGTATTCATTCTTCCCTCTCTCTTCATCTGATCCTGGAGGGTGCCCCCACCTACAGTATGTACGCTAGGATGATAGATGCTTGTTTCAGGCAATGAAACATTTGAATAGTTAGAAAACAACTGAACAATTCAAACATATGGTAGCACCAAAAGATACATCAGTATCAGCAGGCTTATATGCACATGCCCAAAATTAGCTAAGTGGGAGGCATCAAGAATTGCTGTATTTATATCAGCTTCCTAAACTTTACCATAGAACAATACCCCAGGAAAATAAAGGCCTCATTACACTGTATCTGAGTATCCTGGGGTGGGATGCCTAAAAACTACTCAGTAAATATCTTAGCGATATATGTATAATGCCCCAGGATGCCATTTACCTGAAAGTCTTCACCCCAAATGAGCATTTGCTGCAGATACCATCTCTCTTAATAATCTGCATTTAATGAAGTTACTTAGCAGTGAACTTCAGAACAGGGCAATGAGTTCCCCAAATGCCCCAACTTCTCACTCATAAAACTCTACTTACTAAGCAATACCACCATGGCAGCATTAAATAAATAATACACACTGTGCTTCCTTGTTTGTTTAGTTGCTCTCCCTATGAAATCAGGAAACACTGATGCTACCACACCTTTTGTTGATGCGACCATGCCCTTTTTGACACAGCCGTGCCTATTTTGATGCGACTGCGCCTTTTTTTGATGACGTGAATTTTTGCTGCAAAATTTCGCAAAACAATTCGCCAATGGGTAAATGCTGATTTTCACTGTGAATCCATGCCTGCTGAAAGAATTTGCTCATCACTAATCGTGGTTGTGTTAAATAAATCATGGGCGTGTCAAAAAAAAAGTGTGGCTGCGTCAAAAAAGGCACACATGTCACATGGTACCATGGATAAATGCATATTATACCTGGTTAGAATAATTCATACAATCTTCCATTTAACTGCAAAACATTCCACATATTTCAAAGTTGTATCCTATCTTTTCTTTAAACCACTACATCTTGGATCCTGGTTGCAACATCTAGTCATTCTGCAAATCACCATTTTCCCAAATAACAGTTGCTAGCATTGCACAGTGCAGTCTCCACATGCTTTAAAAGAAACTAAAAAAAGATAGATATATATACCTTAACAAACACAGCAGGGATCCATACAATTCTGATTAGTACTTTATACAGTATAGTGAACAGTTCTGTGGTATAAGAACTAAAAATAATGCTTTGCTTTTATGTTTTGTTTTTTTTAAACCGCCACTCTTTCTTCATTCCCCCACTGTCTAAGATACAATTAATAATTTTCTGGGACAAAACAATTAAACTGGTTTTATTTAATGTTAATTGATTTTTTAGAAGACATAGTTTGGAGATCCAAATTATGGAAAGACCGCTAATCCAGAAAACCCCAGGTTCTGAGCATTCTAGCATTCTGGGGCACATTTACTAGACCACGAATCCGAATTGGAAAAATTCCGATTGGAAAACGAAAATTTTGCGACTTTTTCGTATTTTTTGCGATTTTTTCGTCGACTTTACGACTTTTCTGAAACTATTTCGTTACCAATACGATTTGCGCAAAAAAACGCGAGTTTTTCGTAGCCATTACGATTCGCTCGTATCTTGTCGCGACTTTTTCGTAAGCGGCGGGCGAAACTTTCAGACTTAGCATGATTTTGGAAGCCTCCCATAGGACTCAATGGCACCCTGCAGCTCCAACCTGGCCCAAGAAAAATCACCATACTGAAGCTTGAATGAATCCGAATCTTTCGTACTCGGCACGAAAGCTGCGAAAAAGTCTCGACTTTTCGCGCAAGTAGTAACGCTACGAAAAAATCGCAACATTTTGCGCAACATTCGGAATGGCTAAGAAAAAGTCGCGACAATTTTCCGAAAAATCGCCAAATACCGATCATTACGAAAAAAACGCAATCGGACGCATTCAGCCCGTTCGTGCGTAAGTAAATGTGCCCCTAGGTCTCAAACCTATTTGTATATATTGCTTGTATAAATATAATACCTGGATTATGATGAATGTCATATTTGGTTTGAAAATAAAAAAAAGTTTTCCTGGAATATTACATCTGAATACTGGATCACTCTTTCTGACAAAGAGCTTTTCTTTTCCTATAAGATGAATGGCATGGGTATCTGTTGCCTACTTAACACTCTCCTTTAAAAGTTAATTTGTGTTTATATTTGGCTGAAATATATCTTACACTCATTATGTATTACACATTTTCTAATAACCATAAATACTAAAATAAATGTGGCTGACCAGCCTACCTATAAATTAAAATAACTAAAATAATAAGTATTGCTAAATATTGGTCTCCAATTCATATAATAATAAATGGAGATTAAAAATATATTAAAATAGTAGTATATTATAAAAAGTCCCAGCAGTTTATGGAAGAATAAAGTTCAGCACTTCATAAAGCAGATTTTGGCAGGAACTAAAATATAGTCATTACAGGGAATGGAGTAGATGTGATTGATTAACTGAGATAGATGGCATATTAAAACATACCAGATTCAGTTCAGAATTTGGCCAAATCTATATGCGGCAAACAAAAAGTCAGGAATCAGATGAATTCTGAACCAAATCTTGAGGGCCTTGCCAAACCAAATCTGAAACCTTAAACATGTATAACTTTAGACCACTGGACAACAAAAGGTGACAATTTTTTTCATATATGGGTATGGGATCTGTTATCTATAAACCCATTATCCAGAAAGCTTCAAATTATGGAAAGGTAAACTCCCACACACTCAAATAATGAAAAATGTTAAAACACTTTTTTTCTGTAATAATAAAACAATTGCTTGTAATTAATCACTACTACAATTTAATTAATCCTTATTGAGGCAAAACTATCCTGTTGGGCTTATTTAAATGATTTTTAGTAGGTATAAGGTATGGAGATCCAAATTACAGAAAGACCTCTTATCCAGAAAACTGCTGGCATTCTGGATATGGTCCCATACCTGTACTGCAATTTGTAAACAGGTTCTGCTAATGAGTAAATTGTGGTTTACATTTGTTTTGTCATTCAGCTGAATCTTTTGTTGTGGGTTTGGTATGCCGTGAATCCTAAATTTGTGATTTTGGTGTAGCACCTCCTATCTCCATTTTTTATCTGTTTTAAAGAACAGGGAAAGTCCATTTTTTTCTAAGGCTACTGCTCCTGCTTGTAGAAGGCTTAGTTTAAAAAAAACTGTTTTATTCTACTGCGCATGTGCGATTGCCCATTCCCAAGTACAGATGACCGCAAGTAAGTAAATGCCAACCCAGCAACCAGACAGTTTTACAGTGTGTACCAAAAAGGCACTGGCCCAAGTCTTCCCCTGTCTCTGTTCTAAACTTAAATCTATTATTTCACTGTTATGCCTCCCTGACTTTGTTCTATACTCTTTCTTTCTCTATTTTAGAACAAGATATAATGAGTTGACAATATGACCATATGACAATATTTTCCTCCATATAAAAATATGAATTAAACCAGAACAACACTACTATAAAAATGACTGCATACAGTCTGCCTAGATATTTTAATATGCATTTAGTCAAAAAAGCCTGCTTTTATTATTAAACATTACATGCAATACTACCAGTGTTAACAAAATATTGTTTGTGCCTGAAAAGCTTTGCTTTTCTACTAATCATCATGCTCCCTTCAAGATAACAACCTTTGAAAATATTCATGTGCTGAAGATGACAGGATCTCCAGTCTCCCTTTACAGGAGAATGTGTCATCCTTGGAAAGCCTGGAGCTATACAACAGAACAGTATTGCTACTGTGTGAAAAAATGGCCCTGGATTATTAGCTTTACTTTTTTATGAACATTTCATTAGTTTTGGCCTGATAATGTTAAAGATAGCGGAGAACTATAAAGTGCAACCTGACACATTAGGTCAGTCTTTTAAAGATTGATTGTCTGACATAATGGTTTAGCAGCTTTTGTGCTATATCAGCATTCAGAATACAATTACTTGGATGAATCACTGAAATGAACTTATAGGGTCTGTGTTAGAAGATTCCAAAACAAAGTGTAACTAGCGTAACTATTACTAAAACAAATTGTTGTAGTATACTCAGGTCATTAGGTTTTAGCTTATACAGTAGAGGGCCAAAAACAGCATGAACAGCAGAAATATATATATATTGTATATTATAGTGTTATTGCTTGGTACATTATTTAGCCTCAAACATTAGCCCTTCAGCATTAGTCGCAGAACAGATTGCATAAAAACATGTAGATGAAACATGCATGTTCCAAAGTCCCATAATAAACTAGGAACATACAGTAATTGCATACTGTGTACAGCCTTCTTTTACTGCATTTTAGCTGATTTTTTTTTATCATAGAACAGTATTTTATTCAGCACAGTTTTACTTTTAAGCCTCTGCATAATGTAAATATTAACAGCGACCTATTCAATGCTGGAATGTGAATTGAGCAACAGCTGATTGTGCAGGCAAAGACTGATGCCGCTCCATTCACATAATAGTCATGTTGTGCAGCTGCAGCAGCAACCAAAGGCAGAGAAAAGGGCTCATTTACAACCAAAGTCTTGAATGTAGTCATGCAAAAATGGACGCATCTGCTGCTCATATTGATGCCATTCATTAAAGGCACTTACTCCTAAACAAGCTCCCTTATATAAATGATATCTCCATAAAAAATGCTTAGTGATGTCATCAGTTAAAATCAGTGCTTAATGATGTCATTTCTGTCACATGACTCACTGAAACGTATTGTATGTATTATAATAAATAATGCTCCTCGGTGACTTATAATATCTTTATATTTTACAATATACAATTATATTTTTACAATTTTTACAATCAATGCTTATTGATGTTATACATTATAATCAGTGCTTAGTGATCTAATATCTGTCACATGACTCACTGGAACTTGTGTATTATAATAAAGTACCCCATGTTGTAAAATATGAGAATATTAGAAGTCACTGAGAAGTTGCATGACCTGTATTGCACAAGAGGTCAACCTAGCCACCCTTAAATGCACTGATAGAATTTGCCATCACACATCACCAGCAGGGCATTCTACAACCTCACTCCCCTCACCTTACTCATTGCTTCAAATGAGAGTTCACTTCCTAAAGTGTAAAGGGGGCCTATGGTTCTTTTCTGTGTGAAAAGATATCCCCTGCTATCTGTCCATAATCTCCTCAAATGTACTTGGAAAGAGTAATTAGGTTACCTCCCAGGCATCTTTTCTCCAGAGAAAACAACCTAAAAGTTGACAGAGTTTACTTATAACTTTATTCTTCCATCCCTTTTCCCAGTTTAGTTGTGTATCTCTGCACTCCAGTTTATTATTCTCCTTCTTAAGGACTGGAGCCCAAAACTGCACTGCATACTCAAGGTGAGGCCTTACCAGACACCTATAAAGAGGCAAAATTATGTTGACAGTCTTCATGTCAATGCCTAGACACTACCTAGAGTCTGTTATTCTCCACAATCTCATTTAATCTATATCTAGTATTTATGTTGTTTTACCCTGTATAACTTCACATTTTTCAGCACTGAACCAAATTTCATGCTAGTTCTTTAATTTTGTCAATGCCCCAACATACTGCCTGGAACTTGCTAGTAGCATCTGCAAAAATAGAGACGTTACAATGCCCACCTCAATGTAATTAAGAAGCAAAGGACCAAGGACTGACCCCTGCGGTACTCCACTAGCAACAGTGGTGCAATTAGAAAATATTCCATTTACCACCACTCTTTGTAATCTTTCCTTCAGCCAGTTTTCTATCCAATTACAAATAATATGTTCCAGGTCAATATTCCTTAATTTAATCAGTAACCTTTTCTGTAGTACTGTATCAAAAGCTTTAGCAAAATCGAAGTAGATCACATCCACTTATTACTGAGGAAGTTATTGCCTTAAACTTGGTGCGTAGCTCCCTAAAATGTATTTAAGAGCTATCCCCCTCCTACATAAGCCATATATAACTTAAAGCACCCAAATATTGTAATCGAAATATAGCATTTTATTCTCTTAATATTGCCCACTAGGAATAATTTCTAAAGCAATTTTAAATAAATTGATTCATATTCATTCTGTATTTTCACATCTTTTCGGTATATATTGTGCAGGGTTAATCATTTCTATTTTAAAAGTAACCTTTTGGCTAAAATTCTACTTTTGTTACCAGAAAGAGATGCTATCTGTTCAGTGTTAGCTGGCCATTAGTTTTATTACTACTACTACATCATTTCTGTTGCTTTTTACTGCAAAAGTATCTTATTCTGGCCTTTTTAGTAGGTCAGGAACGTTATGTTTCCTCTGCTGTGCAGTTACATATAATAAAACCAATGTCAGATATGGTCTAATAATACTATAAAACAAGACATGTGGAGGCTCTGCGTGAAATGGAGGGCATTTTATCATTCCCTATCTAACCAAACTAATTATGTAGGTGCAGTGTTTTTCTCCAAGTTTATATCACAACTGGAAAACAAATATCTTACATTTTTAATATTTATATTATTATTATGATTATTATTCTAGCCATACGGATATCTGCAAAAACCATCTATTATTAATGCATGAAAAGATGCTTTGGACTCTTGTAACATTTGATCTTTGTACTTTCCTTACTAATTACATTTTCCTGTATTCTGTACGGCTATTTAAACTTATTACAACTGACTGCTGAAGACAGAAATGTTAATAAAATATGTGACTTTCTTAGGAGCTGTCAGGAAACCACATGAGCATTTTACATATTCAGGAGAGATTATTTTTTCCCCTCAGTTTTGCAAACTGGGTTACTTTTTAATAGTTTACACCAAATCGCAACAATTAAATCACAGAAAAGAAACAAGATGTGGGCTATGAATAAAAAACATTTTAATTTCAAAGACTAACTTCATTAGATTCAATTAAGTAACTATTTTAATGCTTTACTGGACAAGTCAAATATACATAAAAAAAAATTTTTTATTAAGCATGCATTTCCAGTATGTAAAATAAACCCAATTATTTCATATAAAAGAAAGAAACCCCAGTTTTGTATTTAAGAATGACAGTACAGTATGTTGGGCTACATTTGCATTCCATCATATCATACAACCATTTCCATGTTCACCGGGTTTTGAATCACTGGCAGCAGATAATAATAGTTATCATAACATAGTGATTGCTGTGTTCAATGGATACTGTATATAGGTGTAAGGAGAAGTGCCTTACCGGCACGGCGGGGACGCCCGCCGCGCTGCCATCGGCGGGGACGCCCGCCGCGCCGTCTGCTCCCTATGCCTGCTCCTTCATAGTGTGCGCGCGCGCGCACTTCCGCATATTTAAAGGCGCAGGCGCGCTGACGGATGACGTCATGACGCATGGCGCATGACGTCAGCGCGCAATGGCGCCAAATTTGAAATATTTAAAGGGCCTTTCTATTGTTACTCATTGCCCGTGATAGGATTTCATTCCTGGTGCCTTTCTGAGCCTTGTGTATTTTGTTCCTGTATCCTGCTTGTTGCCTTCCTGTGTTTTTGACCCGGCTTGCTCCTGACTATCCTGATTATCCATATCTGACCTCGGCTTGTACTTCGATTACGATTTCGTCTCATCCTGCTGTATTGATTATTCCGGTTTGACCCTTGCCTGTCTGACTATCCTTGATTGCTGCCCGCCCCGACCTAGCCTGCCTGACGACGACCTTGTTTAACCCTATTTGTACCGTGATCTTCGGCCTAACTGACTTTATCTACAGTCGTGCCCCTTTGCTTGCCAGAACTCCTGCCTCGTTCCCCTCGTTAAGTCCAGGTGGCATCTGAGTAGCTGAGGGCTCCTCCCGAAGCCAAAGGCGGTCACAATACTGGTGAAGCCGAGCCGAGACAAGGGAACCTGGCATCCGTTCTGGTTTAGGGTGCCGACCGTGACAATAGGACATTAAGACATTCTGTGCATTAAGCTACGAAGAAATGCCCTCCCCTTTAAGCAAAACAGGGATTGTTTGTCAACATATTGAAATATACAGCATTCAAGATGGCCAACTACAGTACATCCCTGTCTGGCAAGTCCTACACTCACTTTCATCTGAATCGATAAGAATTCTTCTGCTTCAATATGCATTTACCAAAGGGACTGAGTTTTACCTGCAACTTTCTTGCCCTTTGATTGGCCACCACTGGGATTACCTGAGTGTAGCTAGGAAGGCTAGGAGCTAAACTACTTGTGTATAAACAATAACAAAAAAGTTATATTTTAGTATATTTCAAAAACACACTAATGTTTAAATGCATTTAAAGGAGAACTGCCACCCTAACAATTAATTCATATAATTTTCTGTCATGTTACTTGAGCAATACAAACTTTACTTAACACTAAATAAATTATTTAAATCTTGTTTATTTCAGTCTGGGAATTCACAACCACATGGAGCAGGCAGGCACCATTTTGTGAGCACTGTTATTAAGACAAATGTTGTATCATGCCAGCATGGGGGATCTGATGCCCATGCACAGGCTACACAATTATTGGCATTGAGAAGGGAGGGGGAATGAGAGGAGAGCACTGACATCTAGGAAGTGCTAAATGGAAAGTGAAAGTAGTAGTGAGGCATAGAGTCAGGGCAAGCAATGTTTCATAGCTGTATTTTTTAGGTATGGATTTTTTTTAATTAAAAATATTGAATTTGAGTTTCATGTGTAATTTGCAAAGGGCTTTAATTATACAGCTTTCTGTGTGGGTGACAGCCATGCAGGGTAAAATAGAATCCGTTAGATCATGCTTTTATGTGTGCTCATATTTTAAAAACACATGAAAAATACCTGTGTGTGGGAGCCCTAACAAAAGCAATGTCATATAACCCCATAATTGCAGTGTATGAAAATATCTAGGAATTAAATGCTGAAATAAAATACCAAGCATGGAGAATTGTATTTGTCAAACTGCCTGTGGTCTGATGTTAATGCTATTAATTGTGGATCTGCCCAGAAGGTTCTGCACTAATATGTTCAATTTGATAATCACATTGTATTCTTCATATGCAATGAATTCTTAACATTTATACGCCTCTCCCCTTAAGCAAAGGAAATCATTCAGGATTTATAGGCCTTAGTTTACTTTCCCTTTTACTTTGTATCAATTAAATAAACCTACACAGGCAGCTTGAACCTGCACTAATGAACACTGCAGCAAAACTGTTTATATCTGTTTAGAAACGGTTTACTATTTTATGAAATGGGTACTAGCTACCACTGGGAGAGCATTTTAGCAAGGGTTTCACAGCAGACAAACTGTAGCAGAAGAATCCAGCCCAAACTACTGTATGTTAGGTCAAACAGTTTAAATGGATAATGACAAGTACCAGAAGGATAGTGTTGATAATGTAACTTTTATATTTTGCCCCTGCCCACAGTTACTGAAGCAAGGGCCCAAGTCCCCTAACCCTACATTGTCAATGGTTGACAGTGGTTGTAGGGATAAGCACCAGGTCCCAACACAGAGAGCACTGTATGGAGCTGTGTCCATGAGTCACTCACTTCAGTAACAATGGTTGCAACAAAGCAGGAAGACGTAAGAGAAATATCTGATTAGGTCTGGGTAGCTTACTACAGGCATGCTTACACTTTCCTGCTAAATGTTAAAAGCGTTACTATCTCTTGCCTTCTATTTCACAACACTGTTCATCTTAAGTTTTCTTCATGCTGAAAATCCAGTAGTTGAAGATTATATGGATAATAATGGTGAGGTATTACATATCTGGATGACAGAAATGCTGTTTGATTTTCTCCTTAATTTTGCCATTACCTCAAGTGTGACGTGGCTTAACAATGTGATTATCTTGGCAACTTATTATGGCAAGAACCTAATGATAGTGAATGAGGCATACTGTTCAAAGTCTGGTCTCTATTGTCCTTTTGAAGAGACAAAAGCAATCATCTCAGCTGTACTTTCCAATACTTGAAAATAGTATCTATGATTAATGTTGTGCGGCATGCACCAAAAGGCAATATGAATTTGCAAGGAAATTATGTTGTACACAATTAGCATTTTAATGGGTGCATGCAGTTCCAATTTCATGTTTATTTTGCAGTATATTACCTTTCCAAAGTTAAATATTTTTCTAAGTACATTTTGCAGGTGCATTGCTTTCACTACTGAGAAAAGAAGACAATCCACGTAAAGTTATTTCAGAAAGTAGCCATAAATATAGAAAAGGAAAAGCATAGCTAAGTATATATAAAAAACACACTGATAATAATGTATCCCAGCACATTATTATTACTGTTATTTTATCAATATATATGCTACCACTAATAATGTAAATTGTTACTCAGGGTCAGAATTCCCCTCCAATCCTTATACAGCTTACACTTTCCATTTGGTGTCTAAGCAGATTCAGTAACTTGCCCAGAGACTGGAAGTTAACAGACAACCTGAGCCAGAGTCCACTTAAAAAACAATCCACATAATATATAACTAGCAAATGATATTACCCTAGCAAAATGGCAGAGGGCGGAGAATGGTATATCACTCTATAAAAACAGGGGCAGAGAAGAGCCAGGGCTGTAATTTCAGGTTTGAAAGAAAATCAATGGAGACCTTGTTGAAAGTCATAATAATTAAACTTTTACATTGTAAGGTCAGTTACTTGGAAATGTTTATTAAGGAAAAGCCATGTAAAATACACCTAATTGATTTTGTTTTTAATTATATGACTAAAATAGTGGAAAGGCATTAGTTACATATAAAGTTTTGGACAATGTTTCAGAAAGCAGTAAACTTTTAAATACAAGGTTAGCAGTAATCTGCAGGCCAACACCATCTATTGACTGCAGGTAGATGTCAAATTTCAGCAGTGGCCAGGGCAGTGTACTGGGAGCATTGACAAACAGTAAATATTTGTGGTTGTCTGAATAAAATTATAGCGGATTTAACTTTAGTTAATAGAATAAAACCTATATAATTCACACTTCACTAAATGCCTAAATATTATCATGAAATAGAAAAAAACAATTTTCTGTGTCAAGCTTCACATTAATAATGTAGAGTTACATCCAAAAGTCTCGTCTTCTGTGGCACTTGAAACTTGGAGTTGGAAATCTATAGAGAAATATATATCAGGTTTAGTTTCAAACTCCTCAGTTAGCAGTTGGGGTCCTAAATGTCAAAACCATATGATTAGACACAGACAGGACTTGATTGGCTGAAATTGGTTGTCTGTGGACTTTTTTGTGTTAAAGGAAAACTATTCCCCCAGAGTGAATCCTTGACCAACAGATCATTTATATCATATAAGGAGAAGGCATGTTATTGCCAATAGATTAGTCAAAATAGTGCAAGCAAGGATGCTACAGTATACTGTATTTATTCTGTAGAATCCTTACCGTACCTGAGTAAACAGCTTTATAAGCTCTCTGTTTGTTTAAGATAGCAGCTGCCATATTAGCTTGGTCTGATGTCATGTCCCTCTCCTGTCTGCTCTCTCTCCTAGCTCTTGGCTCAGATTACAACAGGGAGGGGAGGAGAGAGGAAGGAGAATTGAGGGGAGAAAGGAGAGAGGTTCAAGCTGCACAGGTATGCTGCCTGGGGCACAGAGTTTTAGCTGTGAGAGGAAATACGATACCAAAAGTCCAACAACAGAAGCAAACGAATGCCATGTTTCTTTTCACAGAGGACTCAGAACAGTGTCCCCGTGAGTGTTACTGGGTGTATTTACCTAGTACTTTCTGATAAAGCATACATGGTTTAACCTTTTCTTGTTCTTAATGTGGCCTATGAAAGAATCTTACCAAATTGGAATATTTATATATTTATATATATATATATATATATATATATATATATATATATATATATATATAATGAAAATAGTGTATTTAGATGAAGCAGTGTTTTACATATGAGCTGTTCTATGTGATATGTTTTTATAATTACCTAAAATGTCCCTTTAAGTGTTTATTTTTATAGTTTGCTTTGTACAATAAAACAAAACAATCTAGTCTTTGAGAAAATAGGATTGTTTTTTGTTGGCGGGATTTCAGAAAGGCACTTTGCTTACATGATTAATAGGTGTCCTGTGTGTCCCTTTTATGACCTAAGATCAGTTACATTACTTAGCAATATTACCATTTTCAGGGTCACTGGCCTGATGTGTGAAACAACTTCAAAATAACAGTGGTGATAGAATATGGTTGTATAAAAAGTGCTGCTTAGTTGTTTGTTGTCTCCCGGGAAGTATTTTGCACCCTTAAAAGAGAAATTTAATTGATTTGTAATCCTTTAGTAGGTACTTTGAATTACACATTGAATTAATATCAACATAACATCTGATTTTCTTTTTTTACGTACCGTATATACTCGAGTATAAGCCGAGATTTTCAGTACCAATAATGTGCTGAAAAAGGGCCCCTCGACTTATACTCGAGTATATACGGTAGTTTACGTTCTGCGCTCCTGGACGTGTGTGGACGTTCACTCTGGAAGACGCGCGCCAACCCCCTCCGCCGCCCCGTGTGCATTTTGTCTAATCTAAAGCGCAGGGAGCGCTTTCAGCAGCGTAACACACTAGAGCCAGCGGTAACCATAGTAACGCGACGCTTTAACTTACGGCGCACATGGGGTCTAGCGTGTCAGGGAGCAGGAAGCGAAGGAGCTGTCAAGCAGCGAGCTGGAAGTGCCTTTTTGGGCGAAGACACAGGAGAGGAAAACAGTAAGTTACACATTGGTAGCATAATAACTATAAGGAGCTCGTTGTTGTGCTATGGTTGCTGTTTTGGCTCGCATTTGGATATCACTGCTTAGGGGTGGGGTTACTGGTCCCTCTTATATTTATTAAATTGTAGAAATCTGTTTGTCTGTAGGTTTGTGTTTATTTATGGTTAAGGGAGCTGTCATACTATTATTCTCTTTCATAGACTCCTGAGGCACAGTGGGCTCCAGTTGCTATATTGTTATGATGCATGTTGGAAGGAGCTTACAATCTTAACCTATCACCTTCCCTTTCACTGCCATTTCAGAGCCCAGTACAGGTTCAGTTTAATCCTTTTATGTGCTATGTCTTTTACTGCCACATTAGAGACATTCAGAATACTGCACATACAATTTTAGAATAACAACTATACATGTGAATGTGTATATATATATATATATATATTTCCCTACATTTTGTTTCCCTTTCAAGCTGTAGCAATAGAGCCGGAGTTTCTAGATAAACTTAAACTTGTGATTCTACATCACTCACCCCAAAAAGTATACAGAACTATATAAGAATTAAATAACAAATTTACACATCAAAATTTCAATATGTATGTAAAATTAAATGAGATATTAACCCATACAACCTTGCATGTGGTTATCTTATGTTGGATGGCCTCATTTTCCAGCCCACACCTTGTGTCTATTAATATGGTAGTCATGTAAGCACTTGTGAGTGTCCTTTTATTAAATAATTTGATTATTGAAACTTAGCAGTAGCGGCTGCATTTCCCACCCTAGGCTTATACTCGAGTCAATACGTTTTTCCAGTTTTCTTAGGTAAAATTAGGTACCTCGGCTTATACTCGGATCGGCTTATACTCGAGTATATACGGTAATAACTTAATAAACAAAACCAATTAAATAAGCAGTTTTTCTACATGAAAAAAACCCGTTCATTAAAGGAGAACTAAAGTCTCAATCACTTGGGGTTCCAAATGTTAGGCATGGAACAAAACGAATGATAGAAGAATCCCAAGCTAGGCAGTGTTTAGCAAACAGGAGCATCAACCTGAGGTTGCAAAGCAAGCGGATCTTCTCCCGTAATCCCCACTCACGGGTGGACGATATTGGGTCAGATGTTGGTCGGGCAGGCCCGTCATTAGTGCCCGTACATGGGCCGATAAGCTGCCAAATTGGTCCAAGGGACCGGATCTTCTCCCAAAATCCCCACTCACGGATGGGCGATATTGGGTCAGATGTTGGTCGGGCAGGCTCGTCACTAGTGCCCATACACACGCCGATAAGCTGCCGAATTGGTCTAAGGGACCGATATCGGCAGCTAGAATTGGCCTGTGTATGGCCACCTTAAGGCCCATAAGACAAAAAAAATTCCACCAGCACACCCTTATCTCCTCCAGTCCTACTCGGTGCAAAGACTAGAGAGTCAGCACTCCCACCACAAATCCAGCAAAAAATTTAACAAGCACGAGTGCAATGCAAGTGGGGCTTAGCCCCTGCGTGTTTATTCAAAGTATAGCAGCAACGTTTTGGGGGAAGTACCCCATAATCAGGCCTAAAAGCCTAGTCATCTCTCAAACTTTCCATTTGATCTGTAGTCATATTTTTCTTTAAAGTTGGCCATACACCTTACAATAGCGATGGTTTGTTCCCTCCACTGACGTTCATAGCTGAACCAGCATATATGGAGGTAGAAACAATAGGGATTCTACCTTTATTTGACGATTCAGCCCTAAATGCTGATTTTGCATGAGCGTTTATAATGGCACCTAAGCAAAATCATTTGTCCTGCCCGTTCAACGAGACAACCAAAATCCAACGCTCCTGTGATATCAGTCGTTTATGCCATACATGCACAGAATAAATTTTGTACAATAATTTCAGTGCGTATGGCCACCTTAAGGTATAACTGCTGAGGCTCTTCCCATTCGCTTGAAAGACACTATCTCTGCAGCCTAAAAACTAATGTTCCTGATCTGATTGCTGCCCTGTCAAAGGAGGGAGGAAAAAAAAAACTTATGTAGCTTTCTCGCGGTGCCTCAGCAGCAACAAGAGGAGGAGGTAGGAGCGGACGCACCGGAGGAGGCACAGGCAGCCGCTGAGGAGGAGGTGCCACCTCTAGATGACCCAGCTCCACAGCAAGAGCCAGCAAGTTGGTCTGAGGGTAGTACCCAAATGATAAATGTGGAATGCAAATAGGAAGTTACCCAGACCGTTGAAGACAGAATGTGGGAGGAAGAGGGAATGGATCACCATTTGTTGCTAAAAAAAATACCACACAAGGGCGTAATGCCATGTTTTCACTTGAGGAAAACATGGCATTAGTAAGATATGTAACTAAATACTGGGCATGCATTTAAGAAGCATGTATACAGCAGACCTCCATGCAGCATACAAAATCAACGGTATACAAATAATCGTTCAAAAAAAAGGATCAACTTAAAAATAATAAAAGAAGTATCATAGTACCTTTTTTCAGTTACTAAACAACCAAAATCTAGTAAACCCAGAACTGCAAAAGATGTGCATATCCGACATGATATGAAACATGAAAGGGAGAATCAAATCTACACAAGCCCTGCCACAAACAGAATGTATTTATGATGGTACATTACAGGAGGCTGTAGATTACTACATTTGGAAGCAATGAACTACATTTAGAAGCAATGTACTGCTTGAAATGAAAAGCAATAAATTAATTTCACTATCTTTCTCACACATGCAAATGCAAACCTTTTAAACCATAGTCTCTGGGGATCTTAGCTCTGTGATTTTCTAGTCCTACATGATACACAATATTGAAATTACAGGGTTATTTTAGACATAAGATATTTTTTTTTCCATGGTGTGAATGCTGTTGATAATTGAAAGTTGTGTTAAATTCGGCATGTTTTATATTCTTTTGCCAATATGGCTGTACAATCTTACTGCTGTATTTTTCTGAATAATGATTCTGTATTATGTATTATACATATTATATAATCACTCGTATGCTTAGCAAAGGCCAGTCAGCTTAGAAGTTACACATGCAAAAACATTAGCCATACCAATTGTATCAGCCACAAGCTGAAATGACCCCACAGGTCCTTATGCCATTATTACTGCAGAGCAAGGATGCCAGTGCATCATTTGTTCCACTAATTGGTAGAAAGTTGCCATCTGGAGTCCAGGCTACAAATACAAGCTGTGCTCGAATTGCAGAATGTAGTATGTTTGAGGCAGTTATAGAGGCCCTTCTCTTTTTACCTTTACAGGAAGTGCAGATCCATAAAAAAGGATTTAAAGGTCACCAGTTGCCAGTCTGCCCTCTTATTGTACACCTCCCTCCAGTGTCTGCTGCTATCACAAAAATAGATTTCATTTTCATGCATCTTATGGTTAAGGGGTCCAAGGGAGAGAGAAGAAACAGTTGCACTATTAGTAACCCCAAAACAAACATTTACCCTATTTATTCTGTCCAGAAGAAATTTACTTACCCTAATTTACTTACCCTAGGCCCAAGGGTCAAAGCTGTGGTTTTCCAAGAGGTTGTAAAGTGGTGAAAATAAAGTACTTTATTTCTTTTCGATCCTAACCCTGCATATTACTATCATTATTAACTACTATGCTAAGTAAAATCACCCATTTTTGTTATCTGAGTGAGTGCAGTGGAGATTCAAAGAATGTAATACTATAGGTCAGTGCTGTCTAACTTACTACTTGTAGTGGCCCAATATATTTCTCATATAGCATGTTCAAGGGCATTAAAATAATGATGTCATACAGTTTATGGAGCCTTTAAGCAGATTGGGGGCCATAAAATCCATTGGAGGCCATATGTGGCCCACTGGTCTCAAGTTGGACAGCCCTGCTATAGGTAATACTGCCGTATGTTATTCTTCAAAACAGTTTGAAGTTTATTTAGTTACTGTTTCTTTTGAGTATGTTTGCCATGATAACACTACAGATATCTAATATGTACAGTATAATGTGTAAGGTGTAATGCTTCAACATAAACAGTATCATGCACAAAGACTGCATCCTGCAGGTTAAGCACAAACTTATAGTGACACCTCGTGAGACTGGAAAAAACAGTCTCTACATGTGAAAGGAAATCTCTCATAAGCTTAACCAACTGCATACCTTAATGGTATCCCTATATCCAGGAATGGAGTTCTACAGTTCGTTTATAAGTGTCAGTATAATTTTATGGAAATATTTTCTGAAAGATATGCCAATTACAAAGTCAAGTCAAGGATGGCAAGATAGATAAGTAGCTGCCTGGACCATAAAGCAGTTCGATATACCATATATCTTGTATGAAATTTTCTTGGAATTCCTTTAAATCTGCCAAAGGCAATTTGGGTAGATTTGGCTTGTTACTTGTTTTTTTATATTTCAGATATATATAATAAGTAATATACAGAAAAAAGGAAAGTAGGTTTGTGAGAAATAGGGATGCAGAGGAAAAAGTCAGTACAGGTTATCCAGAATGCTTGGGACCAAGGGTATTCCGGATAAGGGGTCTTTCTGTATTTTCTTATCTTAAGAAACCACAGGTTTTAGCTGGCGTATTTTACAATTCGGAATCGTTGCGGTTTTGTTGCATAATAAATCAAGACAAATTTGCAGCCTTTTTTCACAACAAAGCCCAGCCCAAACAAATCGCACCTTAGTAAATGCCCCCTTACAATTGTATTGTAACCTCTAGTTTCATAGCAGAGAGCAAATAGAGAGCTCTTTGTAGATCCACGGTGGTTCGCTAATGGGCACTTTAATAAACTGTTCCTTACTGGGGCTATGTAATAGAAGGCAAAATGTTTGCCCAGAAGCAGTAACCCTAATCAGCAGGAAGACTGGTCACCTGTTAAAAAGCAAACAACTTATTGGTTGCTATAGGTTTCTGCACCTGGGCAAATTTAGTGCCTTTTATTACATATGGTGTGCAGGTTTTAGGCTGATGGCAGACGAGGTGTAGTGCGGATATTTTCGGCAAGCGGAAAAGGGCTTTCCACTTGCCGAAAATATCCGCCCTATGCCTCGTCTGCCATCAGCTTTAAGCTGGCCATACACGCACCGATAATATCATACAAAACGAGGTGCGTGTATGGCAAGTTGGCGAGTCTACCGATATCGCAGGAAGCTGCTGATATTGGTCGACTCGCCGATCGGGCCAGTTAAAAGATTTTGATCGGGCGCCATAGAAGGAGCCTGACCAAAATCTGCCTTCAGCGCTGAATCGGCAGAAGGAGGTAGAAATCCTATTTTTTCTACCTCCTTATCTGCTGTTTCAGCCCTGAATGGTTTGTGGCTGATTGTAGTATCGCACTATCGTTTCGTATATGTGTAGATCGCACATCATCACGTGTGTGGCCACCTTTAGAGACTACTGATCTACAGATACAAATTTCAGCAGCAACCATTCACAGGTAAAAGAGCCCCAGCATACTGCAATACAAGAATAAAACAATTTCAGTATTAACTCGGCAATTTTGCTTGTTAATTACAACGAAACTATAAAACATAGAAAATGATGCCCTGGTCTTGTCAATAATACATTTGCTACAGCAGTAAAAATATAATATTTTTACAAACTGCACCGCTATACTTCTAGAATAAACAAACCATCCCAAGGTCAGCTGTGTAAGGATGCTCTCAGCACAAAGATAATAAGGATAAATGTAGAATGTGACAAATGTATGCTCATTAAACATGTGCACTGTCAAATTCAATACCAGCAAGAAGCTAAACAAGTAAGATACATTGAGGATTGACTCTTATTTTATATTCTTGGAATCATTATTCATTAAAGACTTATTATGGCTCAAAACAAGTTGTCCCAATATAAAAGAGTGCATTGGATCACCTACAGATATTTATGGAAAATGTTTATTTAAAAAAAAATGGAATAATATCCAGATGAAGTCACCTTCCCTGAAACTACCTGGTTTATTTAAGCTCTTGCAGGGCTTGGTGACTGACTGTCCATTTTAAATAGAATTGATATTTTTTCTGATTTTATTCCGTTTTATTCCGTTTGAACCCATGGCTTAGTAAACAGAATACAGATATGGTAAAACAATGCTATATTATATGGAACAGTTTCATTTTTTTCTGTTTTATGAACAAGTGTTCAAGTGAACAATAGAGATATCAGCTAAATACCTCCTATATCATGATTATCAATTTAGTCTATCTCTTTGTACAGGTATGGGATCCCTTATCCGGAAACCCATTATCCAGAAAGCTAACTCTGAATAACAGAAACTCTGAATAACAGAAAATCTGTCTCCCATAGACTCCATTTTAATGAAATAGTTCAGAATTTTAAAACTAATTTCCTTTTTCTCTGTAGTAATAAAACAGTACCTTGTCATTGATCCTAACTAAGTTATAAATAATCTTTATTGGGGGCAAAACAATCCAATTGGGTTTATTTACTGTTTTATTAATTTTTTTGTAGACTTAAGGTATGGAGATTCAAATTATGGAGAGACCCCTTATCCGGAATACCCTTGGTCCCGAGCATTCTGGAAAATGGGTCCTATACCTGTACCAAATTATCCAGAATCTCAAAGAAAGCAGGGGCACACCAGGATTCTTTAAGAATAAAAAATTGTTTTTATTTAGTCATACTATTAAAAAGCAAGCCAACGTTTCGGTCTCCACCTTTATCAAGACCCTATATATATATATATATATATATATGCGGAACGATAAACAACTCATTATTCGTCCTGCTGATAAAGGGGGCGCGATTGTCCTTTTAGATTTAAAGTACTATAGAAATGAGTTATTACAACAGCTCTCTGATTCCCTTGTATATGAAAAGTTGACATGTGATCCTACTTTACAGTTTAAGCTCAAACTTGATACTGAACTAGAGCAGGCTATGATAGCTGGTTGGATTGACAAGGCATGTTATGAGTTTTTAACAACACAGTTTCCGAAGTGCCCTTTAATTTATACCCTTCCCAAAGTGCATAAGGACCCCTTGACCCCTCCCGGTCGCCCGATAATATCTGCGAGAGGGTCTCTTTTTTCAAATGTGGCTTTATATCTTGACAATTTCTTACAACCATTATGTACTCGCATGAGTTCATATTTGGCTGATACCTCAGCGCTATTAACCATTCTACGTCGATATGACGCTTTACCTATTGACACATTATTCGTCACACTTGACGTACGGAATTTATATACCATCATCCCCCTAGATGAGGGAGTGGCCGCATGTAGGCAAGCATTAGTGGATGGACATAAGGGTACCCCACCTGTTGAGTTTTTGATTTCTTTGTTACATTTGGTTCTGACTTGCAACTACTTTAGGTTTGAACAGACTTTCTATCTGCAGAAGACTGGGACGGCGATGGGCTCCAATGTGGCCCCCTCCTATGCAAATTTATATATGGACGCATTTGAGTGTAATTATATCTTGCCTAAATACACAGATAATTTGCTATTATACCTTAGATATATCGATGACATCTTTATAATTTGGCGTGGGGACCACATTGGAGTCGAATCCTTTGTTGCCAGTCTAAATGACTTATCTACCCCAGTGAAATTTACTCTTAATTATGATAAGGAAGCAATTGATTTTTTAGATGTTAGGATTTTTCGTTCTCCTAATGGGATTGGGACCACCCTATATCGTAAAAATACAGATCGGAATACTGTCCTTCATGCACATAGTTTTCATCCACCATCTGTAATTAGGTCCATTCCATATACACAATTTTTAAGAGTGTTCAGGATTAATACTAACCTTGCAACTGCACTACAGCAAGCCAATGAAATGCGGGATCGCTTCATTGAAAGGGGCTATAACAGTGATTTTTTGACCACCGAACTGGAAAAAGCTAAGGCAAATAGTTTGGGTGGACGCCCGAAGATTACAGGTACTGACACTCATGCAGATCGTATGGTCTTTGTAAGCGACTTTACCCCTGCGAGCCATGATATTAACTTGACAATCAAGAAGAACTGGTCCATCTTGCAATTGGACTCCGGTCTACCCTTTACCCAGATGCCACCTCCCGTGTGTGCCTATCGCCGGGGGCGGTCCCTTAGAGATTTGCTAATGGTAACTGATTTGAAATCTGAACCCCCAGGAACTTGGTTGAGAACTGGTAAACTCGGATGTTTTAGATGTGGTAACTGTAAGACCTGTGGATGTCTGATCACAGGGGCCACATTTGCCCATCCACACAATGGGAAACGATACTCGATCCGATATAGGCTAAGCTGTACATCGGAATATGTCATATATTGCATTATGTGCCCTTGTGGCCTTTATTATATAGGAAAATGCATTACTATGTTTCGGACACGGATGAATAATCATAGATCCGTAATCCGTTTAGCTTTGGCATCAGGTAACTCTGATAGCCCATTGGCGAGACACTTTGTACAACAGAGACACTCACTGCCTATGCTGAGAGCTATGCTGATAGATCAGATTCCGCCCCTGTCACGAGGTGGTGACAGATCCAAACTCCTTTTACAGCGAGAGGCTCAATGGATTCGGAGATTGGACACCATCGCTCCACGGGGCTTAAATGAGATGTTCTCACTCTCCTGTTTTTTATGAGTTAATAGATTTGACTATTATTATTCTGATTAATGAGTGGGTCATGTTTGATGTTCTATCTTTGTCCTATAATGCTTGCAAGATCCCCTCGTGCTATAACAGAGTTATTCTGAACCAGTGTGACCCTAAATATTATCTGGGTCTTTATGTGCTGTTACTATATTACTAAGAACTAGTGGAGACAATATGATTTATCCTTAGTTCACACCCTCACCCTCTATAGCCCAACATGAGCCAATGTGGCCTAATATGATTGATATTTAATAACTAAATTTGCAGAATGGATGGGGATCATGAGGGATATGTATCCTGATTGGTTGATATCCATTCAGACAATATTTTATATGTTAACAAGATTAAGCTATTTATTTTGCTTCATAAGTATTGTCGTTTTTGCTTTGTAGTTATTGGTTTTCTCAGTTTTCTTTCTTCTTTTTTCTTTATTTTGTACTCTTAGTGTACAGTACTTGATTTTAATGGTATAATATTTGGTGTTTGCCCTACGTGTTGTCCTATCACTAGTCACTTTATCATTTTTATTTTTGTAAGATATGGCATTTTTTTAAGTAGCCATGGGTTTAAGATATGGTAGGTTTTTATATATTGATTGTTATGTTTTGTTTTTTATTTTTGGTTTTGTTGAACCTGGTATAACATTTTTGGTTTTAGCACTTCTCCTTATGAGATTCAGTAACCACATATTTACATGCTTTCTCTCTTTAAGTCCCCTTGGGATTTAACTATTTTAATATTAATATATATATGGGTTTTACCACATGAACTAAATGTTTTTATCACATATTTGATAATGGTGACATATCTTTATATTGATACTAACAGCGATATATTAGGAGAATTTATATATGTATACAATGGGTTAATAGGGTTTCAATTGATCCTGTGCACTGATTGGGTCATGTTTGTATTTAATTATGCACCTCACTTCCTGACACTGTCCTGATGACGATCCTATACGGATCGAAACGCGTAGACCTTTGGATGTAATAAATTGTTCTATTTTTATATTTTTTCCGTGAGTGCTTTCTATGAGATTGTTTTTATATATATATATATATATATATATATATATATATATATATATAAATAACATTACCAACATTTCGGTCTCAAATACAAATGGAGTGCAAACTATTTGCTGGTATATATTTATTTATATATATAATCTGCATTTGTTTGTTTAAAACTTTAAGGATTTGTTATAATTGAGATCGCATAGTGCTGCTGTATAATGAGATGCTATAACTTTGCTAATAAGTTATGTATGCGAACAGGGATGAAACTCTGTACTCTGTAAATTTCAAAATGGTATTATCACTGAAATGGGGATGGAACTCTGTACTATGTTTGTATAATATGTTATGTGGTAATTTCCTCTCTGTAGACTATGGGGCACATTTACTTACCCACGAACGGGCCGAATGCGTCCGATTGCGTTTTTTTCGTAAGATCGGTATTTGGCGATTTTTCGGAAGATTATCGCGACTTTTTAGTTGCCATTCCGAATGTTGCGCAAAATCTGCCGATTTTTTCGTAGCGTTAAAACTTGCGCGAAAAGTCGCGCCTTTTTCGTAGCCATTCCGAAAGTTGCGCAAAATGTTGTGATTTTTTTCGTAGCGTTCGGATTCATTCAAGCTTCAGTATGGTGACTTTTCTTGGGCCAGGTTGGAGCTGCAGAGTGCCATTGAGCCCTATGGGAGACTTTCCTTGGGCCAGGTTGGAGCTGCAGAGTGCCATTGAGCCCTATGGGAGACTTTCCTTGGGCCGGGTTGGAGCTGCAGAGTGCCATTGAGCCCTATGGGAGACTTTCCTTGGGCCGGGTTGGAGCTGCAGAGTGCCATTGAGCCCTATGGGAGACTTTCCTTGGGCCAGGTTGGAGCTGCTGAGTGCCATTGAGCCCTATGGGAGGCTTTCCTTGGGCCAGGTTGGAGCTGCAGAGTGCCATTGAGTCCTATGGGAGGCTTTCCTTGGGCCAGGTTGGAGCTGCAGGGTGCCATTGAGTCCTATGGGAGGCTTCCAAAATCATGCTAAGTCTGAAAGTTTCGCCCGCCGCTTACGAGCGCTCAATACGAAAAAGTCGCGACAAGATACGAGCGAATCGTAATGGCTACGAAAAACTCGTGTTTTTTCGCGCAAATCGCATTGGTAACAAAAAAGTTGTGACAATTTCCGAAAAGTCGGAAAGGCGCCGAAAAAATCGCAAAAAATACGAAAAAGTTGCAAAATGTTCGTTTTCCAATCAGAATTTTTCCAATTCGGATTCGAATTCGTGTCTTAGTAAATCAGCCCCTATAATTAGCTTTCTTTGGGAATCTGTATATGGAATTACTGCCCTCATGCCTTGAGGAAGAGCCCGGCCGTCGCATTTTGTGTACAGTATGAATCTGATCTTTTAATATACTTTTTGCACTTTAAAGTGTGTGCTGTCCATTCTTGAACTCATTTTATATATATATAAGTACCTGTATATCTTAAATTGTCATTTCAGCAATGACTAATTGCTAATTCTTTTTGATGTACAAGAGTATGGCTGTGGGGAGGGGGACAATAGATGCGGGACACATGTGGAAGTTCCGCCACTGGTTTTGTTATTTTATCCTTTATTCAGTTATCTTTTTATTATCTGTAACCATTAATGTCCTTCTAGGCTGCTCAAGAATTCATACGTACATTACAAATGGCAATAAATCTCTGCTTCACTTGACTTGAGGCTGGAAAGACACAAAGTGGGTCAATACACATTACTTTTGTACAATGCCAAAGGTACTGTCTGGAATACAGAGGGTTTTTTTGGGGTTTTTATTCTTTTAACCAATGATTATTCAAGAGTATACACACGTTTAGGCATATACACAAGTTTTTCTTAGATGTGACAGAGATCATTCATATATCAATAAAAGTCTTTAGAGTTTTTGTTGTGTTTTCTTTTACCCTTTTCTATCTTATTTGCCTCTCTTATTTTTCCTTAATGCTTTTATTTTGTAATTTCCTTTCTGTTCTTCTCTCCTCCCATATTTTCCCTACTCTTTACTTTTCTGCTCTACCCCTCTTGCTTCTTCTTTAGGTCTCCCTTCTTTTAAGCTGTTTGCTTTCTTTTTCTCTATGCCTTTTACCCTCCCCTCTGCCCTCCGCCTTGACTCTCACCTACTTCTCTAGTGTTTTCAACTCATATAAGAATATAATCTGTGGATTCTGCCAAATGCCAGAGGGGCTGCTTTAAGATGCCATAGACAGTCACTAAGCATTGGGATGAGGGGGCTGTTTGGCCTCTGTGTACTTAAAATGCCAGGGTCTATTTTGAATCCTAGTCCAGACCTGCTCATAACCCATAGTTTTGCTCTTATTCTGCCTTTAATGCTGCTTTTATGGTATTATGCTGTACCTTTATACCTTCATTTCTAGGTGGTTATGTAATAAAAAGCACTAAGTTTGGCCAGGTGCAGTAACCCATAGCAACCACTGTGGGTAGAATTTACTGGTCACCTGTTTAACACCAAACATCATATTGGTTGCAATAGGTTACTGCTACTGGGGAACATAGTACCTTTTATTGCATATGAGGATTAATCTTATTTAACTTCTCAAATCCCCTATTTTATTTACACATTTTTTCACACAGCCTTCTCTTCTCCTATCCAATTTTCATTTTCTAATTTACTTTATTTTCTACCCCTTCTCTCTGCTCCTCACTTCTACCATTATTTTCTTTGTCATCCGGCATACCATTTGTCTGCTGTAAGACAAACAAAAGCAAAAAAGTAATTTTTTTTTTAGGTCTGATTCCTACACTGGCAATCGGCCACATGTGGTGTCAGAAGTAAAAAACATATTTTGCTTTTGCCAGATTAAGGAACTAAGAAAAATGAAAAATATAATACACATTGTGCAGGGAGCACTGCTATACAGAAGAAAGTTCATTTTAGCTGCTCAGGTCAATGCTAGAAATCCTTGACCAGTTGGTACCAAAACTCTCTGGCAATGATAATATTAATGTGGAAGTTGGCTCTGGCAGGATTTTATGTACAGATCACTGCCAACAAAAGACAACTTTCTAGCATGACATGGAGGCATATATACATGCTCTTGCCCAGAGGCATTGGAAGTATCAGGATCAAAAGAGTCTAAGGTCCCAGCTATTTGATTTGAAGTATTTAGCTAAAAGTGGCAGAAGGTGTGGAATGCACATGTACACCAAAAACCAACTGTAGAATATGTTCAATGCAGCCAAAGATCTGACATACTTTTCCTGTGGGGGCTGCCAGGACTCAAGGAGCTGTTTCATACTGAAATCCTAGAACTGATAATTGATGTTCCATTTTAGAACACTGGAAGGAATGTGGTGATTCAAGGCTAGATATTTTAAACCATAACAGATATGTTTTACGCACAAAACCAGGTAGAACTTGGGTAATTCTCCATACTATTATAACAAAAGCAATGGTCACTGCCAAGCTTAAACCCTATAAAAGTAAAAGGGAAAATACATCCCCCTTTTTTTGCATGAACTCTTTTAGCTGGGTTTATGTAGAAAAGGTGGATAAACACAATCTTAACAGAAATAAATATAAATGTTTTCTACACATGCTTACCTAATGCCACAGGTTGATAAAAACCATGATACTTATACGAGTCATTTCCCAATATCCCTTAGACATGCATTAATGCATTGTCATCCTTGCCATTAGGAAGCAATGGATTCTTATAATAGGGCTAAGAGAGTCAGAGTCAGCAGTCAAGCACCGCTGTACCCATAACAAAACCTGATGGGTACAAATACTTCTGCAATAACTTTAGAGAACTCAGTACCTATACAATGTTGGAAGCAGATAAATTAATTTAAAACGTTGTCAAAGGCTAGACTCCTTACTACATTGGCTCTTATGAAAAGGATATACACATCTCATAAAGATGTATGCAGGACTGATTCTTGGTCTTTTTACCTCTCTTGTACCCAGAGCAGAGTAAAGGTGGGAATCGTTGCCAGTGCTTTTGTGATATTAGAATTTTAAAATTCCAGAAACATTTGTTTGATGTGTGTTTATATATATAAAATATATATATTATTTTAAATAAATATGCATATTCTAAAGTTCTCACGTAAACAAAGTTTAGTTTAACTTGATTAAACAGCTTGTAAATTTTTTCAGAAACAGACATAGTATAGAGGACAATTAATATGAGGTCTGCTGAAGAAATCTTTGTTACTAATGTAATCTAAATTACAATATACAATAACTTGCTGTTTGCAGCTTATTTAAGGTCATATAGCACCCCCAAGAGGATTAGTTTAGAAATGTTGAGTTGCTGATTTTGTATTACATAACTGAGCAGACAGTGGAAATGTGCAACTGCAGACATTAAGCGTGAGTTTTTTTTTATTGCAGTTAATATTTTATCCATATGAAAAATCAATGTAAACATTTTTGGTAAGGGATAAAACTTGCCCTAAACATAAATACTGCATTAATTTTTAATGTGGGTTTACAGAGATTTTGAGATTGAAACCTGTAACATAAAATATATGCAGAGAAATATTAAAATGCATACAGCACCTTAGCTAACAAAGCATTTAGCTTATTAAGATTCACCCATTATGATTTGCGCATTTAGCACACAAAACCACACTAATTTTCCCAGTGAAATGCAAGGTATGATGTGTGTTAATTCAATCATTTGGCTATGGGGCCAAGCAGCAGACATAGGCACCTTTGGAGCCCCAATCCCCAGACCCAATGGGAAAATCAAATCTGCCCTATCAAGATCTGAGGTCAGATGTCGGTCAGGTAAGCATGTCGGGGGTACCCTTATACAGGCAAATAAGCTGCCGAATCAGTTTGAAGGACCTGAATCAGCAGTTGAAATCTGCACGTGTATGGCTACAGTGTAAGTCTGTTCTTGGGATGTCTGGGAAATAAAAATAAAGTGGTGTTACAATACTATTTTTTTCACAGGGCTGTTGAATTTTTTTTTCTAAAAGGAGGAAAAAAATACTGGGGTTTTCCCATCATATTGGAACCCACCAGTGATTTAGGGGTTTCCTTGTCCTTTAATGACAATTGATAAGATGGATATGGATGGTTTAGACAAAAACAACCATTTTATATTGTTTATACTGAATTATGTAAATATCAAGGGAACCACACACTTTTTTTTAAAGGGAACATAATCATCAAGCAGTAACTGAGGTTCAACTGACATATAAGATGATGCGCCTAGGCTGATAATTAAATTCTGATGCAGAATGCACCTTTTATAATCTATATATAATGTATATTCTGAGTTGGTCCCTTAGCAAGGCACTGACAGCAGACAAAAGCATAAGATGGGGAGCCACTTTGGCATTTTTAAGACACAGATCTTCACTGTCTACGGAATGGGCTAGAAAAGAAGCGCAAAACATAATAATAATTGCAGTCATTCATGATAAAGTGCAAGAGCAATGAGGAGCTCAAAGAGCAGCATGTGGAATTTCACCCATGCCCCATGCCCTGTTTTTACTACCCGCCTTGGAGCAGGTGGTCCGTGCCTTGGACATCTGAAACATCTACATGACTTCATTCAACTGCCTCTTTTGAACATTGTCTACCACAGGCAAGCCTCAATCCACAGAGGCCTGTGGCTACTTATGTAATGCCCCACACTTGGGTAAAGCACAAAAAAGTCAGATAGCAGTCTTTTTTTGCACTTTGCACACTGTGCAAGGAGTGAGGCCTAATGTGAATCATTTTTAAGGCATACTTCTTGTAAAATTTTTAAGTCACCTTTAATCACCCCTTTAAGCCACCCCTTAACCCAGCAGTTCTCAACCTGTGGGTCGGACCCCTTTGGGGGTCGAACAACCCTTTCACAGGTGTCGCCTAAGACCATTGGAAAACACATATTTCCGATGGTCTTGGGAATAATTTTATGGTTGGTGGTCACCACAACATGAGGAACTGTTGCGGCATTAGGGAGGTTGAGAACCACTGCCTTAACCAAATAGTGTCCTTAATAAGGAACGATTGAGTCATGGGGGCATGATTGCTGACATTTATGGGCAGATTTATTATGCAGTGTAAAAAAATTGTCACACACATCATTAGGCTTCATGTGATTTTTTTATGTGTTTTTTCTTGGGGCAAGGTCAGACGATGCGGATATCAGCTTCTCTCAGCCCTGCGCTTTTCTGCCAGGCTGAGAGAAGCGAATGCTTCCCAGGCCGACCTCCGATCCTGCACAAGGTCTGAAGCAGTGTAAAATAACGGCATTAAATCTAGAGTTTAGATGGTGTAAAATAAAACACACCTTGATAAATTCGCCATTTATGTTACACTGCTTTTACAGCAGTTTTTGGTGAATTTCATTTTACACAGCATAATAAATAGGCCTTCTAGTGTAACTCTGGTATTGCAACTGCATCATCCTTCAGCGATTGTCTGTTGACAATAGGCCACCACTTCAACACAAGAGACATTCACTTACCGTCTACTCTCTCGTACCGGTTATTGCATTAACAGAGAAATTTGTATTGCTTGTTAGCATTTTAATTGTACCATTTCTCAGGCCTGCAAACTCATGTCGGTGCAAACAAGACAGCAATGCCGTCACTTTTTGGCCTTTAACTGCTCTTGATCTGTGAGGCTTTGGTGCGTCTGTAGGAAAAACATCACAGAATTTTTCCAAGACTCAAAGAGACTTTCAGACTTTAATTTAAATATTTTAGCTGGTTCTTCCATAAAACATTAGTTTCCTCAGAGCATGTGAAATGTACTTCTTTGAGAATATTTATCTGCAGGTAAAATAACTGTCAAAGCCTCTAAGGCTGCTGAGAAGCTAAAAAGCTTAAATCAGATCATAGGACTGTCACACAATTAAAAATAATAATTTATAAAAATGTCCCCAATTTAGACAGTATTAAGGACTGAGTATAAGTGATGGTAATGATTGTTTTTTACTAGAAACTTTGCTTTCTAGCTTCCAGAAAAAAACATTTTGCTTTTTGCTGCATAGTCATTTTCAGACTCCAATGAGATCAGTAGTGTTTAGTGCAGCGGTGTATGGGAAATGCAACTGTGTTCCAACTGCTGCCATGGTTATATGTTAAGGTAACCCTCTGTCTTTCAAAGACCCCTATTTGCCTTAGTTGTGGAATTTCAGAAACAAAATAGCCTTTTAATAGACTCCCACATAGGGTCTTGTGGATAGGATTTGCGGATGCAGGTAGAGGTGTAGGTTGGCTGTCTTGAAAACTGATTTTATTTAAAAATGTAATTTATAGTTCATTAAATATGCCATCCACTGTTCTGGCCTGCAGTGTGGTAGTAGCAGCTTCCAACTCATGAGTGGAAGAAGTGTCTGTGGATCTGGATTCCCTCACATAATTCATAAACGTATTGACAGTTTTATTTCATAAGTCTTTTTTGCTGCATTTGTCACCATATATTTATTACTTTGACCCAGTCATTTTGATCCAGACATAAATGTCTGGGGGCTCCGTCCCCCCCCCCATCTGCTCGGCCGAGCAGATTGCAGCTTTAAGGTCCCCATACACTGGCAGATTCGCTCGTATGGCGATGTCTAGGGTAATTCGATCGTTTGGCCCCAGGGCCCTGGGGCCAAACGATCGAATTATAATGACAGGCATAGGTAAAGTCGGCCAGATCTTGATCTGGCAGGTTAGAAAATGTAGTCGGATCGGGGACCGCATCGGCTCGCTGATGCAGTTCCCGATCCAACTAGATTTTCTAACCTGCCCGATCGAGATCTATCTGATTTCAGGCCAGATATCGGTCGGGCAGGCCCGTCGGAAGTGCCCATACATGGGCCAAGGGACCAATATCGGCAGATACTATCGGCCCATGTATGGGAACCTTTACTGGGGCACAAGGTAGCTCTCCTGTATGTCTATTGCCCAACTTTTGGTTCCCTTACCCAAACCCCAGACTCAAACTGACAATCTGTGGATTGGCAAATGCCAGAGGGGCCAGATCCCATTATAATAATAATGAAGACCAAAGGAAAAGTTGCTTAGAATTGCTCATTCTTTAGCATATCACCCCTTTAACATTACAGCATTGCCAAGAGTTCCCAAGGTCCAACTATAACTTAATTAGACTGAGAATATGTTCAATACTGGGAGTGTAAAAGATATTTCCTAACTTCAAATAAGTACAACCACACATTGCATTTTGCCTCTAGCCATGCATCTGTATGAAACAAAAGTTTATCCAATACACTCAGCTTTCTCAGCTAACAATAAAACAAATATTTCTTTAAAATATATTTAGATTTCTAAAATTGAGTTTGAGGCTGCAGAGTTTCGCTGCTAATAATGAAACTCTAAACAGCCTCACAGCATGTCCAAAGTTATCAAAATCATTGCGCAACATTTCATTTTACATTTCAAAACTTGAAACAATAGTTAATCAGTGTCAAAATCTATATAAATAGCCAGGCAGATTTTGTTTTAATGAGCGGCTTTCATCAGCAGACATTTATTTCACTTAATCGGTTTAATCACGGTTAGGATATTTTACACTAATTTATTTAACTACCAAAACTGTGAGCTATTAAGGCAGTAGCACACTTTATCTGGGATATGATTAACAATAACATATCTGCTAAACATTAATCTTTCCTTTGTTTAAAATGTGTCAAAACGACTTATTTAATTATAGTCGATGCAAGCTTCTTTCTCCTGCTAAAGCTCCATATCCCAGAGAAAATGGCTTTTTTGTAGCGTGTGCAGAGATTACGCATTCTTAGAAATGAAAAAGTTTCTTTCTATCATTATTGTCGAACCCAGTTAGAAGTGTACTTCCATTATACTTTATACTGCAGCTCCATCTGTGTTTTCCCCAGTGTAAAGCAGAGGTTGGGGCTTCCAAGATATGGCCATGAACGGACACATCGGTCACTACACTGCTGAATAAAAGAATAGCAGTATTCCATATAATTCCATATTAGTTCCTGATGCATTTCATACTAAAGATTTCTTAATCATAGGTTTAAGAATGGGGCTTCCCAGATATGGCCATAAAAGGACACACTGGTCACTACATTGCTGAATAAAAGCATAGCTTTATTCCATATAATTCTACATAAGTGTTAAACTAAAGACAAAGTTATCTTGTTTACGCCTGTAAAAACCATAGAGAACAGCTGCCAGCAAAAGTGTTGAGTCTAGTGAAATTTTTAATCAAGATCTTAATGCTGCTAGTGCATTTAAGAGGTATCAGTGGAAGCAAGTGGGGTGCATTGATTAATTCATGACATAACATTGTCCACTGAAACTCTCTGTTTAATGTACCCCTACCAATCTAGTGCTTCATTGGGGAGTGCTGAATTATTCAGAAAGCAAGCTAAGTCAGCAGAATGCTTGAAATAGCATGTGTAATATAAACTACAGGCCTGTTGTCTTGATAATATGGCAATTCCACCCATCACTAGTAATGAATATACCTGCTGGTACCCACTCCTGTGTACAGCAGCTGCACACAACATAAGTCAGTGTATGACTCAGTTAAACTTAAGTTGGCAGGTAGTATATAAATAGCACAAAAATGGCTTCATTGCTGCAGCACTTATATCCCCCAGCCCTAAAGTGCAACATACACCCCACCCATCTTTACAATCCACCTGCCACTACAAGAGAAGGCAATGCTAAAGAACAGTTCTAAACATTTATTTTAAACCAATAATTAATTGTTCATAGCTACAGTTATATACATCTAGATACATGCACATATACACACAGGCACACAAAGTAACCAACAAAGAAGATTGTAGTAAGTACACAAGTGCCAATATTTGTACTATAAGAATGTATTTTGCTCATACTTTGTATGTGGATGCTTGCTTTAGCATCAGCTGCTACCTTAGGAGACCTATGCAATATCCCTATTCTAATCAGATGGCTCACTGTCATAGATTCCCCTAATGTGTATTAGCACTGAAAACTCCACAGGTTATTACCAGCTAGAACCACTTATCATTCTGGCACAGTTACCCTCCTACATCTGAGCACTAAGCAATAAACTGCATTCATTAAACACCAGGGTGTCTTTCAGCATGACTTGTTATACTACATGTCATAACAATGGCTCTCTGAAAAGTATTTTGCCAAGGTAATGCTTATGGGACAGCTCAGGTGTTAATGAAGATGTGCACCACATACGGAGATGGCCTAGGACATGCCCCGTGGGAATATGTTATTATTTTGTTTATGGCTGAAACATTGATTCTATCGATTCAAAAATAAAATGCAAAAATTAATTTATTGTATTTTTCTGTCGCAAGCACTAGACTATTAGACTATAGGTGAGGGAAAAAAAGCTTGAAACTTTTCTTTTGGTGTTTTTCTACAGCTATTTTCTGCACCTTTTAAAGGCAACATGTAACCAGTGTCAGAATGGGGTGTCCGGGGCCCACTCAGCCTCTGACGCTGAAGTGAATCCCCTGCTACACACCTTGCCAAATGTGTACCTCTTAGCTGCATCACTCCCCCTCCTATGTGTACCTCAGAGCTGCACCAACTTGCAGCAGGTCTGGGGTGGTTGAAAATGAATTTTGAGTTTTGCTGTTCAGCTGGACAATGGGCATGTTTCTTAAAAGCAGGATTTGGGGCATATTTGCTAAAAGTCTAACTTTGCCAATGTTCACCTCAACATGCCAGGCATATTTTCACGAGACTTTACAAAGTGCAAAAAGTGCAGTGACGAGTGATGATGAGCCTGCACTGGCAATCTGTAGATTTTGGCAAATGCCAAATGAGTTACTGTAAAATGCCACAGACAGTCACTATTTATTGGGCTTGTGGGGGGGGCTGTTTGGGCCTCTGTTTTAGTCCAGCCCAGCTTTAGTCCTGCTTTCCTGGATGATTAAGAATTGTATATCGAGACTCACAATCCAAGTGAAACCTTTTGTTTTTTTATTGATCCCCTATCCTACCTAATTTGCCTGAAAAAAATATATAAGGAGAAAGAGGAGCTGATTTCAAAAAGTTCACATTTTTTCTTCTTAAATCTGCACAGTTAATAGACAGTGGGGTAAAAAAAGGTATATAAAGCATAAGATTTTGTTTGTTACATAGTTAAATAGTTAAAGGAGAACTAAAGTTTAAATCACTGGGGGGTTCCAAAATGTTGGCCAATGATTGTGCCAAAGAAGTTCTTCAGATATACCCCAGGCCGGTGCACTTTTCTCCAGCCCGGGGTAAATGGTAAGCTATAGCTCCTTGATAGTTTTTTGGGGGTTAAACTTGATGGATTATCATCTTTTTTCAACCAAAATTAAAAGAGAATGAAAGTTTAAATCACTGGAGGGGTGCCAAATGTAATTCTCCTAATTTGGGTTGAGTTTAACCCCAAATAACTCACAGGGAGTATACACATACCTATATATATATATATATCACTTTGAAAAAGGCTGCTTAGACAGCCGAAACGTTAGTCACTTTCTCAATAAAATTCTTTTTTGTTTTGTAAGTCCTGCGAATGCGGAATACTTCTTTCCAGCTATTTGAAAAAATCCAACGTTTCGAGTACTGACTGTACTCTTCTTCAGGGACAAACCATATATATATATATTGGGGTGTGCAGGAATGAATGTTAAGGCCAAGGGCATTCACCAGCCCACTACATTTCTGAGTAGTTGGATTTTAAACAAAATGAATTTAATACTTTAATAGTGAATTTTTGGCAGAAAGAAACAAGTTGCACCGAGAAATATTGGCAAAAGATGTATATATGTATATTTAGCATTTATTGAAAAGAATGGTACCAGCAAAAGCTTGCTATGAGCAGCCTACAAAGTATATTACCACTGAATTGCTTTGATAATGCACAGAAGCCCTTAGCTCTGTTATTGAAGCTCAATGTGAAGACTGCAGAAGGATTAGCCTGCTCAGCAGTAGCAGTTTTCTTAATTTAACTTATATACTGATAGCTAAGAACATTGTGCACATGAAGGGCTTCTGTGAGCGTTTTTCTCAGTGGTGGGACTGAAGGCATCGGGCCGGGCGACCTTTCAACTTGCGGCACTCTACTTAAACACTCTTTAAGTGCTTTAGCTACAAATGTCACACCATCAACTCCCGTATTAGCTCATATTCACCCTTTTGTATTAAAATGTTACGCGCTTACTATCTCATGATTTATACCTTGTTACTGGAAAATGAAACATAACTCTTTATCAGCAATATTTGTCCTAAAATTAAGGATTTCTGTGCTATGTGAGAGTTCCACTGAAGGTTGTGAGTGATTGCATTAATAGAGAAGACATTAACCTACTCAATTATCTAAATTGGAACTGAAAGACAGAGGAAATGAAGTTCTGGAAATGGGGGAAAATCTATTTAAATCACTTTATCAAGCTTACCCTGAAAATAACATGCTCATTATTTTTTTTATTTTTTTGCTACTCAGCAACTTGGACCACAAAGCAAAACACATTAACTGCATAACCCTTAGATGCTATAGTACTCAATAATCTGGGTATATTTAGCCATCGGTGAGAAGAAAACGCCACAGAACAGTTAAACCATTTCACCTCAATATGTGCATCCAACGTCTGGAGAAAAGAATGATTATTAGATAATAGGATCAAGTAGAAATGAAATGGCTGCAGTTTTTAATATAAATGTAATGGGAATAATTGATCTGGAGACAAGTGTTTCAGAAGATGGAAAGACACTTCAAGCTTTTTACACTGCATTTACTAGTGTGGTGAACCATCTATTTTCTAGTAATGTCTCTATGATCCATGAAAATGTACTTAACCACAAGCGCCGCTGTAATGCACATCATTACATTCTCTGGCAGGTAACAGCTTGTAAGACAGCTTCTTTGGATCTCTTATTGCACCACTTAAAAGTATTCTTTAAGGGACACGGATATCAAAATAACAACAGAGTAAAATACCTAGACAGTAAAGGGATTCTGTCATGATTTTTATGGTATACTTTTATTTCTAAATTACATAGCAAATAATTGACTCTACCATTTAAATTTTTATTCATGACCCAACAAATGTATTTTTTCAGCTGTAATATTGGTGTGTAGGCAGCCATCTCAGTGCATTGTGCCCAATTCTGAGCTTTATACACAACAGAACTGCTGGTGGATCAGATATGTTCCTCCTCCTTAATGTAACTGGAGGAGTCATGACTTAGCTGAGATTTTGGATTTTTACTATCGAGTGCTATTCTCATTTTTAGCAATGCAGCTATCAGAGAGCTGTTATCTTGCTAACTTTCCATTGTTCTTCTGATAGATTGCTGGGGGGGAAAGGGAGGGGGGTGATATCACTCTAACTTGCAGCGCAGCAGTAAAGTGTGACTGAAGTTTATCAGAGCACAAGTCACATGGCTGACGGCCCCTGGGAAACTAAGCATATGGTAAGCTCCATGTTAAATTTCAAAATTAAATATAAAAAAATCTATTTGTCTTTTAAAAAACAGATTTCAGTGCAGGATTCTGCTAAAGCAGTACTATTAACTGTTGTAAACATGTTTTTCCATGATAGAATCCTATTATAATAAATTTGCATTTCAATAACTACCTAAAAGAACAGGTAGGGAAAAAAATGTTCAGTTGTCTGTTTATTGAAATATTAACATGGCAGTATGTACGAGTGATTATTGTAAGGTGCGTTTTTGTTTAATACAGAAATTCCCAACTGTGGGTCTTAGTAAATGTGGGCAAACATAAGACTTCTTATTAGGTTACTCCATTAATTGTCAGGTGTTCTTAAATATACAGTATATTATCTGGGGTAATTTACATAAACCCTAGAAACAAGTGTCAGAACACTACAGGGTGCCAAAACACGTTTTCATGTGCCTTGCCCACCTCTTATGAATACAGCACTGCCAAACCCAGGCAGTGCTGTATTTATCAGGGCAATGCAGGTCTCTGAGCTCTGCTTTGCAACGCAGACCTGCCCCAACTGTGCAGACAGCAAATTGCAGAAAATATGGTGGACTGCATTTGTATTTTGAACATTGCACCCTGCACTGCAATTGATAAATAACTCATTCTATTTCCTATTGCTCCCTGACTGATTAGGGAAGCTAGACATGGTGAGCAAATTCAATGTACAAACCAGTTCCACTCATACTCAGCACTATAGCTCACCCTCAGTCTTTCCGCTTACTCTGCATGCTAAAATGGTCATTTTAAAATGACTTATAGTAAGGAGGGATGAAATAGGCAAGTAGGGCTCAGGGTAAGGCCAGGGAAGAAATAATGAGACATATAGTGGGCAATAAAAGCAAATCAATGAAATCAAGTGGAAACCATATATAAAACAGGGATTTCAAATGACTATAAAAATTATCATTGTTTATATACACATTATCATCATTATTTACCTAGAGTGAGAATAAGAACTAAATTACAAATTAAGATACAAGCAGATCACATACCACTGCCTGTGAGAACTCATAACCATAAAGGCATTGTCAAAGGAGTCTTCAAGAAAGAGAGTGGCACAGGCAGTATTTGTAATTCACTGGAAAACATAATTGCACATACCAAGGCTGGCAGACATAATTAATTCAGTAAATGCAAGAGAATGTTTTGTGAACTTGAAATGGTCATACTGAAAAATGATTGCCCTTCAGTGTATTATTACTGGTCTATTGGCTGCATTAAAAAGGGAACGTCTTGGCTTGCTGTGTTATGCAAGAACAATTGATCTCTCGTTCCTTATGCCAGCGTTACAGCATCATGTTCTTACAGCAGTATTTATTGCCACTATCTGAAACTGCTAATCTTTTAATGACCCCCTTCTCACCTCTCCATTCTGACCTTCTACAATCTTTGACATTTGGGCTTTAGCAATTTCTTCTGCCATGTTTAGTGCCAATGCAGAACATCTGTGTGACCTCTATATTATCTTTTTGACCTACTGGTGATGTAGCATCTATTCCTTTGATGTATCAAAATTGATTCTCTTGCAGTTGTTCTGTATTATAGATTCAATAGGGAGGCCAAGCATCATTACCTTCCTTATCACCTCAGACTGTCTGAAGTACTGTTCAAACCATTCTCTCCTGAATGACAACTGATCATGCATATGTTTATAGCTCGGCTCATCATATTGTTTGTGCCAGTCAAGCAAGGTGATCTGTGTGGATACACAAATATTAATAACGAGTACACTGCTAGTTTTGGGCATAAATTCAAGGACTCATATAAATTTCCCCTTGTTAAAACTTAATGTTGGCGTTCAAGCTTTTTGAGGTACACAGAAACTATGTTAAGGTGTTCACAATGAAAGGTGTATATAGATAAATGCTTGTGGATATCCCAGTGCTTCTTCAGGTGCTCATCCCTGGAAAGACCTCTCTTCAAGCTATATGGTATCGTCCCATAAATATAGGACATACATATGTTAAAGAGGTTAAATAAATAAATAGGAGTGGTGCTGAATATTCAGTTCCATACAGTCATTTGTTAAGTGCATTTCCACCTAGTAAAACAATGCAGGATTGCCCCTGACATGAAGAAAACACTGCCCCACTCCACCCTGTACCAATTGCCACTGGTAGAGAAGCAGTCAAGAGAAGCAGGTGTAGGAACCTTCTATACCAACTTTGTGTAAAGGGTGCCAGGTATAGGTGAAATAGGTAAATGGGGTCTGGGGCACAAATGCAAAGTACAATAGACACAGTATTTATGCAGTCCTGGAATGTGGCAGAGCTTTTTTCTAACTAGCCATGACGTATTTGTGTTTTATAGTCCAGTTTATAAAGATTATTCAGTTATTTTACCTGCTGTACCTAGAAATTCATTCTGCAGCTCAATTCAGTAGCCTCCAGAAGGCATTACTCGCTTAGCCAAGCCACCAAAGTGAATCATTCTCCCTTTTGGGGCCCTGAAAGTTTTTGTGGTAACATCAGCAGAGAACCCACAACACTGAAAAAGTGAGGTAGAAATGCAGAAACAGTTTAGTCAATTCATAAACTTGGGAAAGGCATAGGACAGGGCAAGCAGAAAACTTAATGGTCAATTGGGTTAAAACCAAAGTGATCAATTAAGGAACGAGGCTTGGGCTTCATCTGTACACAAAAGCCAGATTGGGCAAGTGTACAATGCACAACCATGACTGATAAAAGCTACATGGAATTGGAGCCAACAATTGATGCACTAGCATCAAAACATAGCCACTGACCAAGCTATGTGCGTCCCCCAGTATGAACACCACAGAATGGTGACACGATGGGCATGTCCATGTCGGCTGAGAGAAGGACACGCACTGGAGAACCAGTGTGATGAGGTAGGGAATAGTGGCAGTCTCCTGGTACTTGTAAGAGTGAATTTTTGAATATCACTCTGCTTTCCTGGTATTAACATTGTCTTGTACTGACACTGACCTGTTGCCTGGACATTAGGTTTTGGGATAGGTTAACCGTCTTTGTGCTGTCCTTTACAGATTCCCTTAATGACTTTACAGTTTAATGCTTACAGTGCCTCCATTATGACATGGTACGGGGGGCAATGTTGTCAGGGTCCTACTCAAATTATGACCTGGGCAGGTGGTGGCTAGCTGAGTAGTGCAAACTTCAACAAATTACACATAAATTTACATAACTACAAGCAATGACAATGCAGAGCAGCTTCACAGGGGCTGGCAAGCCAGTATCATGTCAATTTTCTGGTGGCCAGTTCCTATTCGAGGTTCCATGTTTAGGACACAATGCATCCAGAAGAGGTTGCAGGCATGTTGAGCATACATAACAGGTAAGGATGCTGGTGACTTGTATTGTGGGACAGGCCATTCAAAAGAACTCCTCTGAAGACAAGGGCATATTTATTAAAGCACGTAAAATGATTTACGCTGTTTTTTCAGCATTAAGCTTACGCCATTAATTCCGACGTTCTTCAACTGCATCTTTTCCTGCCTTCACTCACCATCGCGGAAAATAGCACGGCGAGCTTATTCATTTACGCGCGTACGCCGGTGGCGTATGCAAATTTTAGGAAACTTTAATTAATAACGCAGTTTTTAACCAACCTATAAATGAAAACAATAGCTTGAAGAAAAGGAAGTGACATCATATTAGGGCAACCATTTTAGCTATGGCTGATTTTTTGTTTGTGGCTGCAGAGACTATAGTCTCAGCAACAATTGTCCTGCTGCACAGGAGGAGGAGGCCCCAGCAGGATGTGGAAGGGGATGTGGCAGAGCCTGAACCTGTGATTCAGGATATGCACCAGGAAGTGCAGGTCCCTGCTAGGATCAGACAGCCCAGCATTTTCAGAAGACATCAGTATCTTCTGGAGGAGCTGTCTGATAATGATGTGCAGAGGATGTATCGGCTGAACCGTGCAGCGATTCAGGATCTACCAAAATACAATTTAATACAGTAAAATCTTACCCGAGTCAACGAATGGTCCAGGTGCTCAAAGCCCCAAACCCGTAGCCTAAAGGAGCGAATCCAAATCAAACGAAATACAGCTTCAATCAGCACACTGGACAGTCATGGAATATCTAAAACTTCAGCCTTTATTAATTTCTTTTAAAAACAACACGCCTTCCATGCTATCCCACAGCCACAGCCCCTTCCCAGAGGCTAGTATAGTAGCCCCTGTGAAGGGACTGTGGCAGTGGGATAGTGGGTATAGTAGGAATAGATGTTGGTGCCTATAGCAGCAGTGGGGGAGTTGATAATAGCCCCTGGGAAGGGACTGTGGCTGTGGGATAGCGGGTACAGTAGGGAGGGATGGTGCCTATAGTAGCAGTGGTGGGATAATAGCCTCTGGGAAGGGACTGTGGCTGTGGAATAGCGGGTATAGTAGGGAGAGATGGTGCCTCTAGTAGCAGTGGGGGGATAATAGTCTCTGGGATGGGACTGTGGAATAGCAGGTATAGTAGGGAGAGATGGTGACTATACTAGCAGGGGGGGAATAGCCCATGGGAAGGGACTGTGGCTGTAGAATAGCAGTTATAGTAGGGAGAGATGGTGCCTATACTAGCACTGGGGTGATAATAGCCTCTGGGAAGGGACAGAGGCTGTGGAATAGCAGGTGTAGTAGGGAGAGATTATAGAGCAGTTTAAAGAAAAGTCTGCTTTGACATTTTTCAAGTTGCCATCTAAACCATTGAGCTCTGTGTGCCCACACTTGGGCAGTTACTTAAACTCTCAACAGCACACCCTGGCCCTTCCAATAATATTTCACCTGGTACTTGGTATTTTTTGAAGGAGTGGACCCCTCAAAAGTAGCTTCAAATTTGCAAACATTCTGGCACAACAGGGCTGTTTCAGCAGGATATATAAGTAACCATGGTTTGCACGTAATAAACTTGCAGGTATAGCCTGATGAAACAGCCCTCTTGTTCCAGAATGTTTGCAAATTTGGACACACTTGGGCAGTTGCCATAATGTTTTAATGCAGGCAGAAAAGCAGATCCACACTTTATAGAAACACTTTATAACTCAAATTATATTTACTGCTCTCTCAATCTCACAACATGTACTCTGTCAGACATAACTTTAGAAGAAAACGGGATTCCCTAGTAACATAATCCTGCACTACATTTACTAGCTTTAAAGCTTCTAATGGAATTTTAAAAGCCTATGCTATAGTATAACGTGTACGCTGTTGAAGCACTTTGTGACAGGACTTATAATTGTTACCAATATTGAAAACAATGTCATTCATTACTTTACTCCCTTTTTGTGTTTTCATTGAACAATTTAGAATACTTTTCTTAAAGAATGCTTCTGTTGTGTTCCATAGGTTCTTTGTTTGTGTTCAAGTTCAGAACTCTTCAATTTGAGTTTGTTAAAGGCACTCGAGGACAATGCAATGCAATCCATAAAACAAGTCTTCACATTTTTTAAAGTAAGTTTGTTTTGTTTTTTTTAAATAATTTAAAAAATGTTTAACCTTTTTTAAAAATATATATATACCTATTATTAGGTTCTAAAGAACCCTTTAAAGGCACCAATCACCCTTAAATTGCTTCCCCCACCAGAGGTGTGGGCTAAAAGAACTCACACTCCGGATGGGGGAAAAAAAAGACCTTTTTAAAAAATTTTGTAAAAAACATGCAATGCTAGACTGGCTACAACGAGTGGGAGCTCCCAGTGTGGGCAGCCATAACTACTCACTCATTATGCACATGTGTGTGCTGTATGTGGTTGAGACACATGTGCTGAAGTTTCATTCCAGTGTGGTTGGTGTTGCACCTGTTTTTTTTAAATATTATAAATGTTAACTCCAACAGGAGTGCAGGCTCTATTAGCCTACTCCACTTGTGGAGTGAACAATTATGGGATAGTTGCCCTTTAATTTTTTTTAAAAAAAAAAGTTGATTTACTAACAACAAAAGATTAATAACTGTATGATGATTATATAATTAATATTATTAAAATATATATATATATATATTCATAATCAGAAAAAAGGAAGGAAAATGAAATCATTTAAATTCAATAAAGTTTTATGTATTTTTTAACTAGCATAGTATAATGTAATAAATGACAAACAATGTAACGTATTTAATAAATCAGTCACAGAAAAAGTAACAGCAAAATGCAACGTAACAGTCAAATTTCACTCAGCATTATTGGTAACATTGAAACAATGATACGATTTTACTCCTCAAGGAGCTCATTTCGTCTTTGCTGACATTGTAAAAAATTTTACTGATTGAGGATCATTTTTTTTTATTGTCCTCATGAATTTGTAGCATGACATTATGCAATTGTCCAATTGTCCTGAACATCTTTTTATTATGGTCTCTACTTATTCTCTGCTGTTGATAGAGCAGCCTAGTTGTTTTTTGAAGCTCTCCGACCACGTCCACATTTTCTACATCAGCCTCCGCAGTTGTCTGGCCAACGAGGGTGGATGGCCCAGGCCTAGGGAATGGCACCGGAGGAGTAGACTCATTCACCAACTCGTCTTCAAAACTGAGTTTTAAAATGCTGGGTGCCATCTACTGTCAACTCTGTGTCATGTTGATCTAATTTTTAAAAAGAAATATATAAATTAAGTATAACATGTATGCAATAGCAATTATTGTACCATTTTTTAACAAAAAAAATGTAAGATTTTAAGAGAGAATGGTATTTAAAGAAGAAAAAAACCCATTTCCAAAACATTACAGTAAAATGTTCTCAGCAAGGCAGAGAATATGGGCTCTTAATCAAACTTTGCGGCCGCCATTTTAACTTTGAACGTGTCACTTCCCTCATCTCATGCTACTTGTTGCGCATGAGCCCCCTAGTGACCCCTTGACGTCATTTCAACCACGCTCTATCAGTGTATAATATAAACAAACCAGGGTTGCAGGCACGTGTTCTTCTAGTGATCCATCGTTGCTATTGAAACTGTAAGCTTACTTTTGTTTTGGGTATGCGCTGCTTGCCACCCCCACTCCGTGTCCAGCGTCGCTTCTGTTCAGGGCGTTGTTATAGTAATGCCCTGAGCAGAAGCGTGTCTGTGATTGCCGATGTGCTGACAGGAGGGGCAGAGAGGTCAATGATGACAGTGGGGATTGTCATGTGACCCGAGCATCATCAATCCAGGAGACTACACAAGGCTGGCTACTGCGCATACATGGAGCGCAGTAGGAAAGCAATGCGCAGGCGTGCGCCCTAAAATATCTTTAACAAGAAAGAAAACCTGACTATGCCTTCAACTACATGAAGAAACTTTTACGGGAAATGAAGGAGCACTGTGAAGAAAGCACTGGACAGTATAAAGAATCTCTAAGAGTAAGGGGCACATTTGCTAAGACACGAATCTGAACCGAATTGGAAAAATTCCAATTTGAAAACTAACATTTTGCGACTTTTTTGTATTTTTTGCGATTTTTTTCGGCGTCTTTACGACTTTTTCGTTACCAATACGATTTGCGCGAAAAAACGCGAGTTTTTCGTAGCCATTCCGAAAGTTGTGCAAAATCTGCCGATTTTTTCGTAGTGTTAAAACTTAAAAGGTGCGACGTTTCGCGCAAGTTTTAACGCTACGAAAAAAGCGCAACTTTTTCTGCAAGTTTTAACGCTACGAAAAATCGCCAGATTTTGCGCAACTTTCGGAATGGCTACGAAAAACTCGCGTTTTTTCGCACAAATCGTATTGGTAACGAAAAAGTCGCGACATTTTTCTGAAAAAATCGCAAAATATCGATCATTACGAAAAAAACGCAATCGGACGCATTCGGCCCGTTCGTGGCTTAGTAAATGTGCCCCTAAGTGTACATTCTCCTAATTGCCATTAATTTGAGATGTACTTTTTTTTACCTTTAGTTGTCCTTTAAACAAAGTAATCAAATTAATCTTGAATTGATGGGAAGATGCACTGTTTTAATTGAACGCTGAGTGGAATGAATTAAGAGCTCTTTTCTAAACTACATAACATAGCTATTATGATGAAAATCTTGTTTGAACAGGCCTTTTGGTAAAGTGGTTAAAAAAGAATTAGCTATTATGGTAATGAAATAAATATGATTGACATTAATGTTGTCAAAAATGTTGCCACATAAATAATATTATATTCGTTGCTCCATGTGTTCAAAAACATTTAAAATGATAAATTCTGATGTACGTGGAACCGAGATTATCTTTTGTGTCACAATTGTAACACCATTGGTACATGATATTCTTTAAACGGCCGTTTGTTCTATTTTTTTTTTCTTAAAAAATTTATAGCTAAAAAAACCCAAAACGCCTGCATATGTTTTTTAAGGGTAAAGTTATTTAAAACTCTCAGTCTACAGCTGAAGTTTATGTATTAAAACTTAATTTTTTAATTATTTTTAATATAGAATATTAAATAAACATCAATTAATATTGTATCTCTGATAAGTGGTAAATGTTGTTTGTACAGTATCAAATAAAATATTTTAAAATAATTTTACATGTTAACTACAAATAAACAAATTAACTTCATAATTAAAAACTGTGCTTCATTTAACCTTTGTGAAAAATTAGGGTGAATCAGAATGCTTATGCATGAACCACAACTTGACATGGGGCCAACAACAAAGGTTCATGTTTACGTAGGGCACCTCATTGGTGATGTGGAATGACGCACTTTAATAAATATACCACTTAAACTTTAAATATACCGTAAAAGCTGTGTGCATTATCGTGTTTTATAACCTTCATTTAGCCAACCTCGTTTAGACACTTGTAATCTATTTTGCCTGCACTGGAAACAGAAATCTGATCTTTGCACATTATATTCTTTTTTAGGGAACTGAATGAAAATGGACTCCTATGATCTAACACAAAAAGGTTGATTCACTAAAGGTCAATAAGTTTTATTGCATGCTTTTTGTGTTAAAATTGACGCCCAAAAAAACGTGCGATTTGCTAAAGTATTAATGCATGCGTTAATTTGCGCGCCGAAATAACACTAACGCATGATTCACAAACACTTAGACTCGTTAAATATCGCATTTGTCGGTGCGAAAATTAACACCTACTTGAGGCAGGTGGTAATTATAGAAAAGTACAGTTAGGGGTATATTTATCATGCTGTGTAAAAAGTGGAGTGAACATCACCAGTAATGTCTTACTCCACTTTTTACACATTGTGATAAATATACCCTTTAATGTGCTTTTGGCAATAAAATATGGACTTTGCAGTGTTATTTATTCAAGTATGTGTGCAGCCTCCAGTTTGCAGGGAAATGGTCATTTTCAGTAGTGTCATTTTTCGAAAGTAATGGCATGTATGGCTAACATGGCGTGCATTTTTTTTGCACGCGGCGACTATTTGTATGCGGTGCGTTGATTAGCGCACATTCCGAAAATAGTCTTTGCGACTAAAATAACGCAAGCAGCATCGCGTGTAAATCAACACAAGTATGCTTTTAGTGAATCGTGCGTTAATTTGCAAAAAATTAGACGCAATAAAATTTTTAACGCACGCTATAAATAACGCATGTTTTATCGACCTTTAGTGAATCAACCCTAAGGACTTTTACCAAATATAAATGAACAGGTATGTAACCTTACATACAGGAACAGATATGTAAACTTACCATATTCAAATGATGCTGTAAATGATTGATGTTCATTGATAGCATTGATCAGTTCCGTCTCTAAAATTAAAAGAAAAGTCTTTAAAATTTAAGCTTTTTTGAAATGTCTTTTTAACTAACATTTTAATTTAAATACACAATAATTAAAATACCTTCAAAAAGAACCAGAGACAATTCAGAGTCAAATTCAAATGTTAAACAGGCCTCAGCTTCAGACACCTGTTGTTCCTGCAGCTGCTCCTGCTCCTGTTGCTGCTGCTCCTCCTGCTGATGCTGACTTTCAGAAAACAGATTAAAAATTTGAATTTTATTTGTAGTTTTTTTTTTTTTCAGTTTAATTTTATCTTACTTTTTTTTTAAATAAAAAAAACATAACAATTTAGCAGTAGGTATGGAATAACCACAAATGCTGGCTATTACTGTAAAAAGAGAAAATAACTAATTGTAAGAAATACCTATTTCTAATGTTTGTCTAGCCCTGCCTGGTTCCCCCCTCAGCCCTCCCTATACGTCCCCCAACAGCCCTCCTCATGGCTCTCCTCACAGCCCTCCTAACTTGACCAGCTCTATGTCCTGACCTGTCCTCTCCCCTGTACTCCTCATAACCACCACTCTGACACTCACCCTCACTATGCCTTGCTGGCCCACTTACTATTCTGCCTGTTTCCATTTATACTACCTGACAGATTGCTCCACCAAGCTGAGGCGGGAAAACACGCCTTTACACGTCTTTGAAGTAGACTGTGTGTGGAAACCGTGTATGCGCAAATTTTGGTGGGAAAAAATGTTGCGCAAAATATCGTCACACACTATAAATATGCGGGATATTGGCGTAAAAAAAACGCTGAAATATTTCACGCGAATACAAAATCAATTGCTGTGCTTTTTTATTAAATTTTTGTGAAACTTAATTTTTACAAATTAAAATATGCATTGTATATTAACAGTGTTTTCTGAGATAAAAATCATTAACTATGCTGAATTTGACACCAATATGACATGCTGCATTGTTTCTGAGGTACATAGTAACATAGTAACATAGTAAGTTGGGTTGAAAAAAGACATACGTCCATCAAGTTCAACCATAATGCCTATACCTAACCTGCCTAACTACAAGTTGATCCAGAGGAAGGCAAAAAACCCCATCTGAAACCTCTCTAATTTGCCTCAGAGGGGAAAAAATTCCTTCCTGACTCCAAGATGGCAATCGGACCAGTCCCTGGATCAACTTGTACTAAGAGCTATCTCCCATAACCGTGTATTCCCTCACTTGCTAAGAATCCATCCAGCCCCTTCTTAAAGCTATATAATGTATCAGCCAGTACGACTGATTCGGGGAGGGAATTCCACAACTTCACAGCTCTCACTGTAAAAAATCCTTTCCGAATATTTAAATGGAACCTCCCTTCTTCTAAACGGAGCGGGTGCCCTCGTGTCCGTTGGAAGGACCTACTGGTAAATAAAACATTAGAGAGGTTATTATATGATCCCCTTATATATTTATACATAGTTATCATGTCACCTCTTAAGCGCCTCTTCTCCAGTGTAAACAGACCCAACTTGGCCAGTCTTTCTTCATAACTGAGACTTTCCATACCCTTTACCAGCTTAGTTGCCCTTCTCTGGACCCTCTCTAACTCAATAATGTCCCGTTTGAGCACTGGAGACCAAAACTGAACAGCATATTCTAGATGGGGCCTTACCAGTGCTCTGTAAAGGGGTAGAATAACCCCCTCCTCCCGTGAATCTATACCCCTTTTAATACAGCTCAAAACCTTGTTTGCCCTTGCAGCTGCTGCCTGGCATTGCTTGCTACAGCCAAGTTTATTATCTACAAGGACTCCAAGATCCTTCTCCATTATGGATTTGCCTAGTGCAGTCCCATTAAGGTTATACGGGGCTTGCATATTTTTACATCCCAGGTGCATGACCTTACATTTATCCACATTAAATCTCATCTGCCACTTAGCTGCCCAGATTGCCAGTTGGTCAAGATCCTGCTGCAGGGATGTCACATCCTGGATAGAATTGACTGGTCTGCAGAGTTTTGTGTCATCTGCAAACACTGATACATTACTCATAATACCCTCCCCTAAGTCATTAATGAACAAATTAAACAAAAGTGGACCCAGTACAGAACCCTGAGGGACCCCACTGAGAACCTTACTCCAAGTAGAGAATGTGCCATTAACAACCACCCTCTGTACCCGATCCTGTAGCCAGTTTTCTATCCATGTGCAAACGACTTCACTAAGACCAATAGACCTTAGCTTAGAAAGCAGTCGTTTGTGGGGAACGGTATCAAATGCTTTGGCAAAATCCAAATAGATTATATCTACTGCATCCCCACTGTCCAGCTTCTTACTTACCTCATCATAAAAAGCAATTAAATTGGTCTGACATGACCTGTCCTTCATAAAGCCATGCTGATTACTGCTCATAATGCCATTCTCCACTACATAATTTTGAATGTGATCCCTTAACAAGCCTTCAAATAACTTGCCCACCACGGATGTCAAACTTACAGGCCTATAATTGCCAGGCTGAGATCTTACTCCCTTTTTAAATATGGGAGTGACATTCTTCCAATCCCTAGGTACCATACCTGATGAGAGCGAGTCTGAGAATATCAGAAACAAGGGCCACTGCAATTCTGCCCCTAGCTCTCTCAGCTAGGGAATTTATTTTTTTTTTTTAATTGTAGTGACCTGATAGTGATTGACCCTGATGGAAGACTTGCAACATGTGACCAACTTTATAGCAAAAAGCAAACATCAATGTTATAAGACAGGATCATAATCATCCTTGAACAGGCTTGCCTATGTACATTCATTAAGGTACACTTTCTAATTATTTTATCTGTTAACTTTTTGGCTTCTGAAATTTGAAAAATCAGTATTCATTGCTTGACTCGCCACTCTCATATCTTATTCTGTATCCTCATAAGCCTTTCACCAGACTATTCTTTAGCTTTCTAGAATACCTTCTTAACAGACCCTACTTTCTACAATCCACACTACTGACCTGTACACATGTCTGGATTTTTGTCGAGGTCACAAAGGACCAGTTATAAATCTTTGTGAGATATATAGGTCTAAGCAATTATAGTAAAAGAGAGCTTACCCATGGTACATGGTGGTCCATGTGCTCATGCCCCAGACCCTCAGCATAGGGGAGCCAAATAGGAATCAAGTTAGCGAGATAGGCAGGCACTCCGGAATTCCATAGAGCTTGAATTAAAGCTCAGGTATGAGGTAAAATCAAAGTAATTTATTGAATTATACACATAAATCCTATGAAGCCTTACTTTCTTTTTACTTCATACCTGAGCTTTAATTCAACCTCTATGGAATTCCAGAGTGCCTGCCTATCTCGCTAACTTGATTCCACAAAGGACCAGGCCTAGGGTGGCACAAATTTAGGGTCAGCATGGCTCCCAAGCTGCACTGAATTTTTGCTCACATACAGAGCAATGAGGACTGGACATGCTGGAACTTCAGCATGTCCTCTTCCCACTGCTCCAAATGGGATTTAAATGGACGCACGTGTATGGGGGGGGAATAGGTGGGTGGGCAGGGAAAGGGGGTGGCCATGGTGCCACACTTCATTCCTTGCTCAATTTGTATGTAAGCATTTAATGGGCCGATGGAGGGTCCCTACACAATCTGTGCTTCGTAACTTTACTCAATAATTTTACTTATTGAATAACTGTTGGAATTATTGAACAATCACTCCACACTCCAAAATTTCGCGTGCGGGGTTCTTGTTTGCGTAAAACCGCGCTGCGTGTAATATTTTATGCCCACCCGCCCGGTCACGTGACGCATAAGACATATATACACACAACCGGCAGAGAGGCGGTAAAGAGAAGAGAGGAAGCCTAGCCACACAAAAACGAACATGGCAGGTGTGTCCAGTTTTTTACCAGGGCTCAGCTTAGGTATTTCATAAAATACCTCCTGATCCACCGATATGACAGCCTGCTGCTCGGCACGCCAGGTATTCAAAGGAGAAAACGTGCCATCATGTTGAGGCTGCGGAGAAAGCTAATAACCAGGTTCGCAGTCAGGATGTCTCTCAGCATCATCCAGCGGGTATGGTCGGATGTGAAAAGGAGGAATCCTGACCTGGTTAGCGTGATCCAGCACAGTTTGGAGGAGCAAAAATGGTAAGTATGTGGTGCGTAACTTGTTTTTTAATTTAAAGCAGTTTTTTTGTAGCAGTTTGCTTTGTGCGCATCTTTTTGGCTAAACTCCCATTGGTTCTCATCCGTATATCCGTCAGATGAAGGATTTCAAAATCATGATTTTGATAATAGGCTTTTTTTTTGGTTGTTTTTTTCCCTGAGGCCTAGTCATCTCACAAACCTTCCATTCGATCTGTAGTTTTTTTTTTTAATTTCTAGGTTGCCATACATCATGTAATAGCGATCATTTCTGAGTCCATTTGTCACAGGAACGATTGTTTGTTCCCTCCACTGACGTTCAGGGCTGAACCGTCGTATATGGAGCTAAAAACAATAGCGTAAAATCGTTTAATGAGAATAAAACCCTGCACAGTGCAGGCTACTTACAGTGTGTAACGATATAAAAGCAACAGCAAGTAACACAGCAGCTCTAATCGCATACACATTTGAGGCTCATCTTAAAGGGGGGCTGTCCTCAAGAGAAAGCAGCACGTGACCACTATTGTTCCACAACATTGAAGATTGCCTTTAAAGGATTACCACCAAGAAGTGCTGGGTATTGGGTTTTCCACCCTTAAAAAAACAGAAAAAAATACTTATGTAGCTTTCTCATGCAGGAGACAACGCAGTGCCTCAACAACAGGAGGTGGCAGCGGACGCACTGGAGGAGGAGGCACGGGCAACCGCAGAGGCAGTAATGGAGGACCCCGAACCAGATCCAGCTCCACAGCATGAAGAGCCAGCGAGTCTGTCTGAGTGCGCGACACAAACGACAGGTGTGATAACCAGAGAGGAGGGCACTCAGACTGACTCCCCATACTTCGACTGCCAGGAGATAATGGCCCGTCTGGAAAAGATTGGCAGTGATGTGGAGAAGCTACTGGACAAGAAGTTTTTTTTTTTTGTTTTTTTTTTACAGTTTTTTAAATTTTTTTGTTAAAAGTTAAATTATATTAAACACAGTAATCCTAATTGTGTGAATAAAACAATATTAGTAGGATATCCCATGTCTCATCTTTTTTATTTTAAAGTATTTAACTTTTGAAACTGTGGCAGCATCACTCCCCACTGGTCCAAATACAGGCTGTATTTGGGCCCGTGGGGAGTGATGCTGCCACAGTCTATTGAAACACCCTCCAGCCCTTTTTGACACTTCTCACTGCTTCAGTAACTTAACCTCAGACAAAGGACCATGAGGGTTTATCGATGATACAAAGCGCCCTTCTGGGGGGGGCTGGAGGATGCTTGGGGGGCCCTGAAGGAAGCAGGAGGATGCTGGGGGGGGTTGAAGGATGTGGGAGGACGCAGGGCAGTGAAGTGGGAAGCAGTAAGGAAGCAGCGGGGAGCTGTCCATAGTATGAGGACACTGGGCTGTCACCAATGTTTTAGGGGCCCTGGGCTGTCTAGCAATGTTTTAAGGGGGTACCTGCCCTGGCACCAATGCAAAACATAATGTTTTAGGGGGCCTGGCTACCAATGTCTGTGTGTCCTTTGTATTGATGGGAGGGGTCAATGGGGGAGGGGCCATTGGGGGCGTGGGAGGAGGGGGGAATTTTGTTGTGAGGGGCCCCGTGATTTCTGATGGCGACGCTGGGCGGATGCCTTGCTTTTATTAAGGACCCACCCTCAGGTCCACGCTCAGGACTACCAACGAGCCACTTCCCAGCAGTGGCCTATGCAAAAGTTTGTTGTAGTGTACACATATAGGCCAACACCCACTCCTGTCGTGCTTGCAGGATGACCCGTTGTCTTAAAGGAGAAGGAAAGTCATTATGGCATTTTACTGCCAATTGATTTGCCACATTAGTGCCACCTAGAATGCTATATTTATACAATTAGCATTATCAAACCTGAATAAAGAGTCCTAGAAGCTTACTGTGTTTGTTTAAAGTGATACTGACACAGAAAAAATACTTTTTAAAATATGAATCTACATAAAAACTTCCCTATAGGTCATGTTGATCGTTTAATGCTGATAGAGCTGCTTATGTTAGTAATTGTTAATCAAAGTTTGTAAACCTGACTGTTTTGCCAACCTGACTGTCCTTTCTCAACCTGTCAGTTTTAGTTTTAAATGCTAACGGGCTCCTGCTGTACAAACATGGCAGCCCCCTCATAGAGGAACATGGGGGATCAGTTGCAGGGTCTGTTCCCTTTATAGTTATACCCCTGCTTTTCAGTAAAATTATTTGTGAGCTTGCATCATAGTAGCTGTAGTTGAAGAAAAAAACAAATCAAGTTCAACATTTTGTCCTAGTAAAATCTACCTACACTAACTGCTGGTTGATCTGGTTTTTAGTGAATACAAGGGGTGTTGCCAACATTTATCAGTAATATGTGCTTGTGTTCAAAGAGGTGGAGCAGATAAATAACTTGCATAGGTCCCCAAAATTTTTAATGGCAGCCCTGTGTGCAAGTATATGTAGGTGTGTATTTGTATGTTGGCATCTGGGGGCTAAACAAGATGGATAGTTGTCTTTCAACCAAACTTTGTTGACTGTATAATTGATAACTGAAGAATATCTAATTTATTAATTAAGATTAAAAAAAATCTTCTACTGTGTCCATGCATTCCCCAGCAGCTCACTATGAAACAATGCAATTTCTACAGCTTGTACTATGTCATATACACATTCCAGAGACTTGGAACAGGACCAAACGCATGCAAAGAAGCAATGGGCTGAATCTGTGTTCCTCCTTCCGTGCTTCAAGCTTGAGATGATATGAGCATCATATGAACAGCGCTCCAGTTATCAGTGTGCAAGAGTCAATAACACATCACGGTTAGGAGCAGGGGAATGGGCGCGCATGGACAAAAAAGCTTTGTGACAACAATGACATTTAAGGAAACAATATGCCTGCTGAGCAGTTTGCAAGGGGTTATTGCATCTAACAACTGGGCAAAATTTTAATCAGGGGGGTTTCATTGTCCTTTAAAGGAACAGTAACACCAAAAAATGAAAGTGTATAAAAATAACAAAAATATAATGTGCTGCTGCCCTGCACTGGTAAAAGTTGTGTGTTTACTTCAGAAAGTCTACTATAATTTATATAAATAAGCTGCTGTGTAGCCATGGAGGCAGCCATTCAAAGGAGAAAAGGCACAGGCACATAGCAGATAACAGATAAAACACTATTGTATTCTACAGAGCTTATCCGTTATCTGCTATGTAACCTGTGCCTTTTCTCCTTTTTTCCAGCTTGAATGGCTGCCCCCGTGGCTACACAGCAGCTTATTATATAAATTATAGTAGTTTTACTGTAGCAAACACACCAGTTTTACCAGTGCAGGGCAACAGTGCATTATATATTTATTACTTTAAAGCTCTTTCATTTTTTAGTGTTACTCTTCCTTTAAGTTGTGGTATCCCAACACATTCTCAGCAATTTGAATTGTTTATTACAGTCACTAATATGCAGATTTATTAAAGCAAACAAATGTGTTTCAGAATATGTTTCAACGTTTTGAGCAAACGCTATTATGTTCAGTGGCAGCACTCAGCTTTAACACCCCAGTAAATCATTAATCACTGAAAATGAATGAGCATTGCATTTTTTAATTCAATAGGATGATTAATATTTAATTTCTATGTTGTAATCTGCACAAATATAGACTGTCCCAAAGTGTCTTCCATAAAGGAATAGTATGGGAATTAAACCAAGCCCTCCTCAAAACGTAATCACTATTAATGTATTTGAATGTATTGCATTGTTTTTAATCAGCAACAGGCAAACAATCACTAGAATTCCGTCTGGAAAAGATTGGCAGTGATGTGGAGAAGCTACTGGACAAGAAGTTTTTTTTTTTTGTTTTTTTTTTACAGTTTTTTAAATTTTTTTGTTAAAAGTTAAATTATATTAAACACAGTAATCCTAATTGTGTGAATAAAACAATATTAGTAGGATATCCCATGTCTCATCTTTTTTATTTTAAAGTATTTAACTTTTGAAACTGTGGCAGCATCACTCCCCACTGGTCCAAATACAGGCTGTATTTGGGCCCGTGGGGAGTGATGCTGCCACAGTCTATTGAAACACCCTCCAGCCCTTTTTGACACTTCTCACTGCTTCAGTAACTTAACCTCAGACAAAGGACCATGAGGGTTTATCGATGATACAAAGCGCCCTTCTGGGGGGGGCTGGAGGATGCTTGGGGGGCCCTGAAGGAAGCAGGAGGATGCTGGGGGGGGTTGAAGGATGTGGGAGGACGCAGGGCAGTGAAGTGGGAAGCAGTAAGGAAGCAGCGGGGAGCTGTCCATAGTATGAGGACACTGGGCTGTCACCAATGTTTTAGGGGCCCTGGGCTGTCTAGCAATGTTTTAAGGGGGTACCTGCCCTGGCACCAATGCAAAACATAATGTTTTAGGGGGCCTGGCTACCAATGTCTGTGTGTCCTTTGTATTGATGGGAGGGGTCAATGGGGGAGGGGCCATTGGGGGCGTGGGAGGAGGGGGGAATTTTGTTGTGAGGGGCCCCGTGATTTCTGATGGCGACGCTGGGCGGATGCCTTGCTTTTATTAAGGACCCACCCTCAGGTCCACGCTCAGGACTACCAACGAGCCACTTCCCAGCAGTGGCCTATGCAAAAGTTTGTTGTAGTGTACACATATAGGCCAACACCCACTCCTGTCGTGCTTGCAGGATGACCCGTTGTCTTAAAGGAGAAGGAAAGTCATTATGGCATTTTACTGCCAATTGATTTGCCACATTAGTGCCACCTAGAATGCTATATTTATACAATTAGCATTATCAAACCTGAATAAAGAGTCCTAGAAGCTTACTGTGTTTGTTTAAAGTGATACTGACACAGAAAAAATACTTTTTAAAATATGAATCTACATAAAAACTTCCCTATAGGTCATGTTGATCGTTTAATGCTGATAGAGCTGCTTATGTTAGTAATTGTTAATCAAAGTTTGTAAACCTGACTGTTTTGCCAACCTGACTGTCCTTTCTCAACCTGTCAGTTTTAGTTTTAAATGCTAACGGGCTCCTGCTGTACAAACATGGCAGCCCCCTCATAGAGGAACATGGGGGATCAGTTGCAGGGTCTGTTCCCTTTATAGTTATACCCCTGCTTTTCAGTAAAATTATTTGTGAGCTTGCATCATAGTAGCTGTAGTTGAAGAAAAAAACAAATCAAGTTCAACATTTTGTCCTAGTAAAATCTACCTACACTAACTGCTGGTTGATCTGGTTTTTAGTGAATACAAGGGGTGTTGCCAACATTTATCAGTAATATGTGCTTGTGTTCAAAGAGGTGGAGCAGATAAATAACTTGCATAGGTCCCCAAAATTTTTAATGGCAGCCCTGTGTGCAAGTATATGTAGGTGTGTATTTGTATGTTGGCATCTGGGGGCTAAACAAGATGGATAGTTGTCTTTCAACCAAACTTTGTTGACTGTATAATTGATAACTGAAGAATATCTAATTTATTAATTAAGATTAAAAAAAATCTTCTACTGTGTCCATGCATTCCCCAGCAGCTCACTATGAAACAATGCAATTTCTACAGCTTGTACTATGTCATATACACATTCCAGAGACTTGGAACAGGACCAAACGCATGCAAAGAAGCAATGGGCTGAATCTGTGTTCCTCCTTCCGTGCTTCAAGCTTGAGATGATATGAGCATCATATGAACAGCGCTCCAGTTATCAGTGTGCAAGAGTCAATAACACATCACGGTTAGGAGCAGGGGAATGGGCGCGCATGGACAAAAAAGCTTTGTGACAACAATGACATTTAAGGAAACAATATGCCTGCTGAGCAGTTTGCAAGGGGTTATTGCATCTAACAACTGGGCAAAATTTTAATCAGGGGGGTTTCATTGTCCTTTAAAGGAACAGTAACACCAAAAAATGAAAGTGTATAAAAATAACAAAAATATAATGTGCTGCTGCCCTGCACTGGTAAAAGTTGTGTGTTTACTTCAGAAAGTCTACTATAATTTATATAAATAAGCTGCTGTGTAGCCATGGAGGCAGCCATTCAAAGGAGAAAAGGCACAGGCACATAGCAGATAACAGATAAAACACTATTGTATTCTACAGAGCTTATCCGTTATCTGCTATGTAACCTGTGCCTTTTCTCCTTTTTTCCAGCTTGAATGGCTGCCCCCGTGGCTACACAGCAGCTTATTATATAAATTATAGTAGTTTTACTGTAGCAAACACACCAGTTTTACCAGTGCAGGGCAACAGTGCATTATATATTTATTACTTTAAAGCTCTTTCATTTTTTAGTGTTACTCTTCCTTTAAGTTGTGGTATCCCAACACATTCTCAGCAATTTGAATTGTTTATTACAGTCACTAATATGCAGATTTATTAAAGCAAACAAATGTGTTTCAGAATATGTTTCAACGTTTTGAGCAAACGCTATTATGTTCAGTGGCAGCACTCAGCTTTAACACCCCAGTAAATCATTAATCACTGAAAATGAATGAGCATTGCATTTTTTAATTCAATAGGATGATTAATATTTAATTTCTATGTTGTAATCTGCACAAATATAGACTGTCCCAAAGTGTCTTCCATAAAGGAATAGTATGGGAATTAAACCAAGCCCTCCTCAAAACGTAATCACTATTAATGTATTTGAATGTATTGCATTGTTTTTAATCAGCAACAGGCAAACAATCACTAGAATTCATAGAATATATGTTTGCAATTGGTGAGGCTACAATTTAATTTTTGTTACTTTGTATTCCTTGTTGTTCTATTTAGTCCCTCTACTATTCATATTCCATTCAATATTCTCATTCATACCAATGCCTGGTTGATAATGTAAGGAAGATCCTAGCAACCAGATAGCTGCAGATTTCCAAACTGTAGAGCTGCTAAATAACAATAATAATAACATTATGTTTTCTCATTCCAAATAAATGGATTCGGTCTCACGTGCAGCAGCACAGTTTTACTTTCTATGGCTTAAACACAAGACAGAATGTTGCGTACAAAAAGCTATATAATAACCACTTAAAAAACATTAAAAATGTCATCAAGGATAGAATTACCTAGTAGTATATCTATCGTCTATAATCAGCATTTATTTTAAAAAGGACAGCCGTGCCTAGACAAGTGGAACGTATGACTGCTCCGAAAGTAATATTAACACACAGCAGTATGTTTAAACTAGAAAGGGAAATTTGAGAACAAACTTCATGTTGGTTTGAAAAATATGAAGTCACTGAATGAAATCTGAACCACAGTTATATAGTAAAAACCACTGTGCAAAGTTTGGGGACCCTGGTTTTAATAGTGTCTGAATGGCAGGAATTTAAATTTCCCCACTGAAAGTCAATGAGTAACATCTGATTGGCGGTTGATGGCCCCGCTCACTTTTTCTAACCTGGAACTGCAGTTACCCAGTGACTAACTCTGCAAAGTTTAGGGACCCTAGGATTAATAGTTAAAGAATGGCAGCAGTTTAAATTTAAACCAATAAAAGTCAAAAGGTAAATTGTGATTGGCAGTTGGTGGGTGTGCCCACTTTTTCTAACCTTGAGTGGAAGTCACCCAGTGACAAACAGTGGGCACCCTGGCATAAATAGTGTGAGAATTACAGCATTTTAAATTTAAATTTTATTCATTTAATGAATGAAATCTGATTTGCTGTTAGTGGCCCAACCTACCTTTCCTATTTTTGAACTGCAATCCCCCAGTGACTAACTTTGCTTTGGAGGCTCCATCCACTTTTTAAAATCTAAAAATGAAGTTAGTGACCCTGGTGTTAATACTGTGAGAATGGCAGCAGGTTAGATTTCCCCATTGAAAATCAATAGTTAACATCTGATTGGCTGTTGGTGGCTCCACCCACTTTTCCTAACTCTGAACTGCGGTTACCTGGTAACTAGCTCTGCAAAGTTTGGGGACCTTAGTATTAATATTTAAAGGATGGCAGCAGTTTAAATTTAAACCTATGAAGCCTATAGGTGAAATGTGATTGGCTGTTGTTGGCCCTACCCACATTTCAAAACTTGGAATGTAGTCACCCAGTGAAAAACTGTGCAAAATTTAGGGACCCTGACATTAAACATGTGAGAAGGGCAGCAGTTAAAATTGCCCCACTGAAAACAATGAAAGAAATGTGATTGGCTGTTGGCAGCCCCACCCATTTTTTCTAACCTTCAGTACGTAGTCACCCAGTGACTGTGCAAAGTTTGGGAACCCTGGCATCAAACCAATAAAATTCAATAGGTGAAATTTGATTGGCTGTTGGTGGCTCTGCCCACTTTATAAAAACTACAACTGCAGTCCCCTAGTGGCCAACTGTAAAAAAATTGGGGACTCTGGTATTAATACTGTGAGAATGGCAGCAGGTTGAATTTCCCTATTGAAAGTCAAGAGGTAAAATCTGATTGGCTGACTAAAAAAACTTTTAGTCTTTATTCATATTCTTAAAATCCGCCTGACACGGCTCTGCCCACTTTTGGGCATCCAACAATCAAAATCAACATATTTTCATTCAGGCTGACCCCATGACTATGTGATTCAAGTTTGGGGGCTGTTGCTTCAAAGCTGTAAGATTGGCAGCACTTTAAAAATCTTCCCTGTCAAAGTCAATGGGAAAATTGGGGTGTTCGGAGCGGCGCCACAAATAGACGGGGGGCGGGAACACTTAGAAAAGCACAAGCAACCTACTCCGCTATAGAGCAAAGAAGTGTGGAGAGTTTGGGTGTTGCATCAGTATAGTGGTGGTGTTGCATCAGTATAGTGGTGGTAAAAAGCTGAATGGAGGCCATTGTAGAATTTGCACACCGTTTCAAACCTGGTGGATTTCATAATACCTTTATAGTTCTGGTTAATGAAATGTTATCCGCAATGCACACAGAGGGGTGTCTGCCTACAATGATGTCCCACTAAACACAAATGGTAAGAAACACACTGTAATTCAGTGCATTTGTATTCAACAGGGACACGATGTGTTGCTCTTGATTTCATGTTGCAGGATTTAATCAAAATCAGTTTGAAAGTTTGTATTCTATAAATGCATTAGAATGAAGGCAGGCAAATATGTATTGTATTATAAACTGTAAAAGCATTTCTAGCATTTAGTCAAGAAAGATCAAACATTCGAAGTAACAGTCTTTTATAACAACTTGTTTCTGTAATTATGGTCAATGTTTGTATATGTAAAACCTGGTGTTCAGTTCCTCTTCCTGCCAAATGTTCTTGGGTAACTGCATTGCCCTCCTGTGTATAACCCAGCCTCTCTGCTCTGTCTCAACCCTGGTATTGTACTTCTTTCTCCAGTGTAAGGCCCAGTCCACTGACTCAGCTAGCATACTAAGGAGTGGCCTGCAGTTTTATATTGGCTGTGTTTCCCCTTTCTGTAGTGTGCGCACAACCACTCGATACATTGCGTTCAAAATTAAGAAGCTTATCCAGATGGCATTTGCTAGCCTTGCTACATTGTGTTAGTTTGGGCATGGTGCCTGGATTCTCCCTTACTATCAATTATCATTCAGCCCTGCTCTCTGCTTAGATCATTAATTAACTCTCAGAAAATTCTAACTGTAGTTTATCAGCGTCAGCCACCCCACAGGGATTCTATATAACACATCCCCTAACTTTCTAGCCACAGGGATTCTATATAATAGACCCTAACTTTCCAGCCACAGGGATTCTATATAACACATTCCCTAACTTTCAAGCCATAGGGATTCTATATAATATACACTAACTTTCCAGCAACAGGGATTCTATATAATTTACCCTAACTTTCCAACCATAGGGATTCTAGATATTGTACCCTAACTTTCCAGCCTCAGGGATTAATATAATGTACCCTAACTTTCCAGCCACATGAATTCTATATAATATACCCTAACTTTCCAGCCTTGGAATTCTATATAATATACCCTAACTTTCCAGCCTTGGGATTTTATATAATATACCCTAACTTTCTAACCATAGAGATCCTATATATTGTACCCTAACTTTCCAGCCTCAGGGATTCTATATAATGTACCCTAACTTTCCAGCCACATGAATTCTATATAATATACCCTAACTTTCCAGCCTTGGGATTCTATATAATATACCCTAACTTTCCAGTCTTGGGATTCTATATAATATACCCTAACTTTCCAGCCTTGGGATTTTATATAATATACCCTAACTTTCCAACCATAGAGATCCTATATATTGTACCCTAACTTTCCAGCCTCAGGGATTCTATATAATGTACCCTAACTTTCCAGCCACATGAATTCTATATAATATACCCTAACTTTTCAGCGTCAGGGATTCTATATAATATACCCTAACTTTCCAGCCTCAGGGATTCTATATAATATACCCTAACTTTCCAGCCACAGAGATTCTATATAATATACCGTAACTTTCCAGCCTTAGGGATTCTATTTAACACATCGCCCCAACACAAGCTAGGATCAATATTATCAGAAATTAAGAAACTTTTCTGTATATTTTTTGGAATGTGAGTGGAAATTAAATTCAATGAAGAAACCCAAATGCACAGTTAGAAAATACAAAATTCTTGCAAATCGAATCTAGGATTCAAGTGCTGCAAAGGAAAAAGGGAAACCAGTGAGCCATCAGGATAAGAGGGAAAGTGGAAATAGTGAAATGTAAACTTACATAGTAACATAGTAAGTTGGGTTTAAAAAAGACATACGTCCATCACGTTCAACCATAATGCCTATATATAACCTGCCTAACTACTAGTTGATCCAGAGGAAGGCAAAAAACCCCATCTGAAGCCTCTCTAATTTGCCGCAGAGGGGAAAAAATTCCTTCCTGACTCCAAGATGGCAATCGGACCAGTCCCTGGATCAACTAGTACTAAGAGCTATCTCCCATAACCCTGTATTCCCTCACTTGCTAAGAATCCATCCAGCCCCTTCTTAAAGCTATATAATGTATCAGCCAGCACGACTGATTCGGGGAGGGAATTCCAGAACTTCACAGCTCTCACTGTAAAAAATCCTTTCCGAATATTTAAACGGAACCTCCCTTCTTCTAAACGGAGTGGGTGCCCTCGTGTCCGTTGGAAGGACCTACTGGTAAATAAAACATTAGAAAGGTTATTATATGATCCCCTTATATATTTATACATAGTTATCATGTCACCTCTTAAGCGCCTCTTCTCCAGTGTAAACAGACCCAACTCGGCCAGTCTTTCTTCATAACTGAGATTTTCCATACCCTTTACCAGCTTAGTTGCCCTTCTCTGGACCCTCTCTAACTCAATAATGTCCCGTTTGAGCACTGGAGACCAAAACTGAACAGCATATTCTAGATGGGGCCTTACCAGCGCTCTGTAAAGGGGAAGAATAACCCCCTCCTCCCGTGAATCTATACCCCTTTTAATACAGCTCAAAACCTTGTTTGCCCTTGCAGCTGCTGCCTGGCATTGCTTGCTACAGCCAAGTTTATTATCTACAAGGACTCCAAGGTCCTTCTCCATTATGGATTTGCCTAGTGCAGTCCCATTAAGGGTATACAGGGCTTGCATATTTTTACATCCCAGGTGCATGACCTTACATTTATCCACATTAAATCTCATCTGCCACTTAGCCGCCCAGATTGCCAGTTGGTCAAGATCCTGCTGCAGGGATGTCACATTCTGGATAGAACTGACTGGTCTGCAGAGTTTTGTGTCATCTGCAAACACTGATACATTACTCATAATACCCTCCCCCAAGTCATTTATGAACAAATTAAACAAAAGTGGACCCAGTACAGAACCCTGAGGGACCCCACTGAGAACCTTATTCCAAGTAGAGAATGTACCATTAACAACCACCCTCTGTACCCGATCCTGTAGCCAGTTTTCAATCCATGTGCAAACGACTTCACTAAGACCAATAGACCTTAGTTTAGAAAGCAGTCGTTTGTGGGGAACGGTATCAAATGCTTTGGCAAAATCCAAATAGATTATATCTACTGCATCCCCACTGTCCAGCTTCTTACTTACCTCATCATGAAAAGCAATTAAATTGGTCTGACATGACCTGTCCTTCATAAAGCCATGCTGATTACTGCTCATAATGGCATTCTCCACTACATAATTTTGTATGTGATCCCTTAACAAGCTTTCAAATAACTTGAGAACTTTTGTAATTTACCTTAACTTGATAATCAGATTTGCTTTTACTTTATTTTTCTCTGGGCAGTGGTTTCAAGACTATTTTGCTTTTATAGCAGATTTGCTGGCATTGAACAGTTTGCGCAGCTCTTTTACCTATTTGGCCAAAGGCGTGGTCGTGGTCATTGATAAGATGACATCACAAAATCAATTGCACTCACAGTGAGTTTTCATACCATATCTTGGTCTTGGACTCCCAAAACAGCTGAAGTTACAGCAGAGTCTGGAGATCAGTTTCTTGTAGGGAATTGTGCATCAAGCAGGTTAAAAGAAATGTATAGTTTTCCAAACTGAGATGCAAAGCTTTAAAAATAGATAGGTAGTTCTTATCAGATTGATAATCAAGCTGTGAATGGAACATACCCCAATGTCTCTCTTGGAAAGTACATTATTTGATTTTTTACAGTTAAAAAAGAATTATAGTGCCCTTGCTCTGTACAAAGAAGTAGTGAGAAGAAACTAGCTACCATAGGTCAAGATAGATCTGCAACACTGCTGAATACATTATTAATCCCATACTAGTCTATAGTTTCTGATAATGGCATTTTTGTAATAGTACTACTAAATTGTTGTGTAATGTACGACCAAGACTGAAATTTAAAATATAATTAAGCCCTTTGGGAAAATAAAAGCATTTTCTTGCAAGTGACCTTCAAATTAGGCACCATGTCTACTTGTCTTTGAGTGCCCTCTGCTGGTGGAATGTCGGTATTGCACATGTTAATGATTAAAAGAAACTGCTTGGTAATTCCTTGAAGGTTACAGAGAAATTCTGAGATTTTGCATCAGAAAAGCGAACAGACTTTAGATAATTGACTCATTTTTTCACATTTTTTGTTAACAGCTTAATGCAACAAACTTCATTCTGCGGTAACCCCATATACTACTATTCATTATTATTCAACATAAAAAACAATAGGCTGGTTTATTGATTTGGGGGCTTATAAAAATGTCTGAATGAAGAAAACCTCTTGTATACCACACAAGAAACTTATTAATGCACATATTGTATGTTTATAAATCTTTATTTATGTTTTGAAACACACAGAAACATCAATTAAAATGGCAGATGGATGGTGAAAACTGTATTAATGCATCGGGCACAGACTGTGCATAATTTATTTAGGAACGTTATACCCTTCTGTGCCAGATGCAGCAATAAAATTGACTCCAAACGTCTGTGTAAGAATATACAGCACATATGCATTTTTTTTAATGACGGAGGCATGGTTATTCAGCAGAAATATTTATTCAGTACAGGTACAGACTCTGAATGTAGGCAGTCTTCTTCCAGCTGCAGACAGATTATCCACATGCACATGGGGAAAATAGTTTCAGAAGGTGCGTGTCATTGAGCAAACAGCTGCTATTACAGAGGAGCCAATGGCAGGTTATGAAATCTGCCTCATCCAACCAATACTTTACCTAATGTCTAAAATAACTGAAAGGGATAACAGCTCAGAGTATGATCATGGAGCCCATTACCACAGAAGCCAGTTGAGGCAATAACAAGGTTTCAAACAAGCGCATTTTTTCATTTCCTGCAAATGTGTATGGGTTTGGCCCACCAGAAGAGAAATATATGTAACTGTTCCGTAGCCAAAGGCAAAAAAGAAACTAGATTTATTTCTGTACACTGATTAAAACACTCTGTTGAGGAAAATCGATCCATTATTGCAGCCAGAGTTATCATGCTTGCCTTTAGCTTAAATATACTAGATGAGGAACGAGCATTACTCACTACTCAGTGGCAGCAATGCGTGAATGGAAAGGTAACAGAAATGCTTAAAATTCACTTTTACACAAGGGAACCATTAATTGGAAATTTGAAGTAAGCTTTATCAGAAAGGTCTATGTAAATACAGCCATAAGCACTCACAGAAATGCTGCACTGAGTTCTCTGTCAAAAGCAAAAGGATTTGTTGTCTCTTTGTTTTCCTGTGCCAGAGACACACAGCTCTCTCCTCCCTCCCCTCTCCTGCCCCCCCTCCCTCAAGAATGCTAAGAACTCACTCCCCCCCTTAGGAATGTGTGATCTGAGCCAATCAGCAGGAAGCTGACTCTTAGGGGCCGATTCATTAAAACATGAGTTTGAATCCCAAATGAGAAAAATTCGGATTGGATACGATAATTTCTGAAGATCGCAAATATCACGGAAATGCTTGCGAAAAAATCGTATTAGTCACAATAATATCGTATTGGCGCTCCGAAAGTCACGAAATTTTCGTACCGAACGATTGTAAACAGCGGCAGAACCTTTCTGAATTTTTTGCACAAGCGTACAAAAAAGTTGCACAAGAGCGAAAAAACGGCGAAAATACACTCGGAACATTTGAATAAACGCTCTAGCGTTCGTCTCTTAATAAATCTCCCCCATAGTCTTACACACTGAGCATGTACACCGGTCTTGGTGCAGGAGCGAGGCATTATGGGAACTTTCTTTACAGAGCTCAGTGGGTTTTTTTTTACTATGATGCTTAAGGGCAATATTGAGAGAACTGAAGGTATGCCTGCAGCTTGAGATTAACTCTTTATTAGCCTTTCCTTCTCCTTTAAACAATTACATGAAAGTAATATGAAATGATAGCAGAACTGAGAGTTTTTGGGTTTTTTTTTACTTTGAACCCAACTATTTCTTCTGCTGTCCAGCAGATTAAGCCAGGGAGAGGTAAAGGCTTTGTTCTCCTATTATCATTCCATGGGCAAGATTGAACTGGCCTACTGAGACCTGTTATCCAGAATGCTTGGGGCCTGGGTGTATTTCACATAAGGGCTCTTTCCCCATCCATAAACAATTCCCATCATCCCTAACATTCCCCAAAGTCAATAAATAATTGTAGAGAAAGCAGGTTTGGATGTCACATTCCCTGGTAAGCCTTATGAGGCTAAGGCCAACCCTGGCAGCAGGTATTGCTTTCTAAACAAAGCAAACTTTTAGTGTGTCAGAGCAGAACACCACAAAATGGCACCATGCACAGGAAAATACTATCTGTTATGTAATAAAAGGCTCTACATTTGCCCAGGAGCAACAACCCATAGCAAAAGCAAACATTTTATTAGTTGCTATGAGTTAATGCTTCTGGGCAAATTTACTGCGTTTTATTACATATGGGGGTTAACCATATAACCAGCCAGGCTGATTGAAAAGCAGTGAGAACAAGGGAAAGCGGTACATTGAAATAAATATGAAAACTAAAAGCAAACATACGGTTAATCTTCTGTGAACGAATCAGTGCTTTCGTATTTTTTTAGGTAACATTATCACAGTCAAATCACAGAGAATATAGCGACACGTCAATTTTCAGAATAATGCATATTGGCTGTTATTTAAGAGCTTGCTGCTCTATAGCTACTTTGCGGAATCCTCATTAGCCTATGGCAAAGCAGGCAAATTTATTTTCTGACACCTGCTGATGAACAGCAGGGACAATTTCAAATGTCTTGCATTAAATATGTCATTGCAGAAACGTACAGAATAAAAAGAGGAGCCATTTAACTCTTCCGATGAGTCTGCTCCAAATGAGAAAGATACTGCTTTCCCCCTTTGGCATGCCAGCTCTGTTCACTTTCCAAATGAATCCTGATAATTTGTGGGGCAGTTACTGAGCTTTGTTAAATAGTTTGTCTTTGCAGACATCTGTAAAGTTATTGCCTCAGACGTCCTTAGTATTTGGAAGTATGCCCAGCTGTGTCGATTAGAAAAAATATGAAGGCTTAATAATTTAATATTGTTTGCAGCAAGCAACAAAAATCAACCTTTTTGCCCAGGGCATTACACGGTGCTATAGATAATTAAACCATCAGATGACCTACTAATCCTTAATACAGCAGATTATGTTGCTAAACATCTATAATGCATGAACATCTTTATACCAAATTGGATCTTCTACCTTAATAGTCTTGTTGATTAAGTGACTTGCTAATCTGCTGTGGTCTCATTTACTTAATTTTAGTTTTATTAACGTACATGGAAAGACTCCCTTACACACATACACACAGATTTGTGTAGACTTATTAATAGAGCAAAGTTTCAAGGGTAATATATTTTATTGTAATTTCAGATCCAAACTGGCTTCACTTTCAACCTAAGCAAGCAATTTAGAATAACAGCATCTATAGTATGGCTCTGCACATAAAGGAGGAATTGAGCAATTTATTGTGAAGGAATGATTATTTAGCAAATACACCACATGTGCTAATGGAGGCAGTAAAGTTAAATCTGACAGACACTTCCTGTAGCTCACACAAAGAACAAACAATTTTAGTTACTAGAAAAATATAAAAATATACTGATAAAAATATACTGATTCCACCCCTTGGGGTCAGCAAGCTGCTCCTTCCCAATGTTATCCATAAAAAGTTAAACAATCTAATGGCACGTATGGGATCCAGAAACCTGTAATCCAAAAAGCCAAATTACAGAAAGGCCATCTCCTATAGAGTCCATTTTACATATTTTTTTTTTATATTTACATTAAAAAAAAGAACAAAGTACTCTAGCAATACATTAAAAGTAAACATTTTATTAGTAATTACTAAAATGATCACTGTCATGTCTTCAGCCTAAGCTTTTGCTGAAGGGGTTGTTCACCTTTGAATAAACTTTTAGTATGATGTAGAGAGTAATATTCTGAGACAATTTCTAATAGGTCTTCATTTTTTATTATTTGTAGTTTTTTTTAATTATTTCAATTCTTGTTCAGCAGCTCTTCAGTTTGGAGTTTTAGCAGCTATCTGGTTGCTAGGGCTCCAATTACCTTAGCAAGCTAGGAGTTGTTTGAATGAAAGACTGGTATAGAACTGAATAGTAAAATAAGTTTTACTACTTATTTTACTATTCAGTTCTATACCAGTCGTTCATTCATGTAACTGTAATATTTGGAAGAGTTGGAAGAACAAGGCAAATATTTAAAAGAACTATAAAAAAAATAAATAATGAAAACCAATTGAAAAGTTGCTTAGAATTTGCCATTCTAAAACTTACTAAAAGTTAACTTAAATGACATGTAAACCCTACATTTTCCTAACCTGGTATGAGAAGAACTGAGCATGCTCAATAGCCAAAAGCCAAAGTAAATTCCTAAGGGAGGGGGCCAAGTGCATTAGAGGAGCAAGATGGATCCTAAGTGACTATAATTTGAACTGGAGTTTTTTTTAATAACTGGAAAAAAACACATTTAATTATTTCCAAATTCAAGGTTGCGAAACTCACATTTTTAAAAAAAATACATAAATAAATAAAAAAATCAAATGAAAACATTTACTGGTTTCTATAGAAGTCAATCCAAGGTGTATTTTCAAATTTCAAGCTATTCAGCCTTGACGTGCAATCATACATATTAAAAGAAAAACATCAGCAGCCGTATTGTGGTCTGAAGATATGAAAGGGGACATAGGACCACTATCTAAACCAGTCCAGTTTAACCTTAACCCTTTAAGTGCCAGCCGAATTCGTCATTTCGGTTCCCCCCAGTGCCAGACGTTTTTTAAGCATTTTGTACTCATTCACTTTAACAATGTTTTTTGGTAGGAAAACCTCCACGAAACTAGGGAAATTATATATCGTTTTTTTCGTCACTAATTGGGCTTCGACATACATACCAAATTTTATAACTTTTCTGGAGATATGATGTGTATTTTGGGTGAAATATGTAAAAAAAAAATAAAATTATGAAAAATTTCTGTATATTTTGAGGTTTTTTTCCATAGAAAAGTTAATTTTACTCACTTTTTTTTATTGTTTGTAAAAGCCCTGATACTCCCAATTCCAACGATACCAAATATGTGGTGGTACCCCACAGTTCCTGTCCAGAAGTAACCCCCAAACTAAGGCAATACTTAGTACAATATCACACCAGAACAAAGCAGAAAAGCGCTTGTAACAGTTAATGCAGCATAACTTATATGTAAATCTAAAATATCCCCTCATGTTTGGTATCTTTAGAAACTACAGACCTTCAGGTTTCTAGGTGCAATGTAGTTTTCACTCAAAAGCCAAATACCTTTTGTCAGTGCATTGTGAAATTTGGAACTTTTTATGACATTTTTTTTTTTTTTCTAAAACGTAAACTTGGACGCATGATCAAATGTGGATTTGACAAAAAAAAATCTCATAAAAATTTTCTAACAAAGGCATATTTGAAAGACAAACTTCTCCTGAATAAAATGATGCCCCATATGTATGGGTGCACATAAAGACATGGGCACCAAACACTCCAAAGCAGGGGCAATGCACAAGGGCAATTACAGCTAAAAATGTGGGGGCTGCGCTCTATGTGCACTTCCTGCAGTTTTTCAGTGTTAACCCCCCCTACCTGTGAAATAACCCCCACAAACTATATATTTCTGAAAAGTGCACACCTTCAGCTATTCAGAGACACCACTCTTCTCTTTCTACATGGAAAATTGTGGCCGCAGTCCCTTGCAGAAGTCAGCGCTTTGGTCAGAAATCAAGGAAAAACCAGATAAAAAACCTAGATTTCTCCCCAAAATCTCCATGGCAACTACCAAAAACTTACTAACCATCAATCTGCAAGTTCCCCTGAATAAAACGATACCCCATATGTATGGGTGCACATAAAGACGTGGCCACCAAATGCCCCAAAACAGGGGCAATGCATAAGGGCAATTTCAGTTGAAATTTTGGGGGCTGCGCTCTATGTGCACTACCTGCAGTTTTTCAGTGTTAACCCCCCCTACCTGTGAGATAACCCCCACAATCTATATATTTACGAAAAGTGCAAACCTTCAGCTATTCAGAGACACCACTCTTCTTTTTCTACATGGAAAATTGTGGCCGCAGTCCCTTGCAGAAGTCAGCGCTTTGGTCAGAAATCAAGGAAAAACTAGATACAAACCTAGATTTCTCCCCAAAATCTCCATGGCAACTACCAAAAACTTACTAACCATCAATCTGCAAGTTCCCCTGAATAAAACGATACCCCATATGTATGGGTGCACATAAAGACGTGGCCACCAAATGCCCCAAAACAGGGGCAATGCATAAGGGCAATTTCAGTTGAAATTTTGGGGGCTGCGCTCTATGTGCACTACCTGCAGTTTTTCAGTGTTAACCCCCCCTACCTGTGAAATAACCCCCGCAAACTATATATTTCTGAAAAGTGCACACCTTCAGCTATTCAGAGACGCCACTCTCCTCTTTCTACATGGAAAATTGTGGCCGCAGTCCCTTGCAGAAGTTAGCGCTTTGGTCAGAAATCAAGGAAAAACCAGATACAAACCTAGATTTCTCCCCAAAATCTCCATGGCAACTACCAAAAACTTACTAACCATCAATCTGCAAGTTCCCCTGAATAAAACGATACCCCATATGTATGGGTGCACATAAAGACGTGGCCACCAAATGCCCCAAAACAGGGGCAATGCATAAGGGGAATTTCAGTTGAAATTTTGGGGGCTGCGCTCTATGTGCACTACCTGCAGTTTTTCAGTGATAACCCCCCCTACCTGTGAGATACCCCCACAATCTATATATTTACGAAAAGTGCAAACCTTCAGCTATTCAGAGACACCACTCTTCTCTTTCTACATGGAAAATTGTGGCCGCAGTCCCTTGCAGAAGTCAGCGCTTTGGTCAGAAATCAAGGAAAAACTAGATACAAACCTAGATTTCTCCCCAAAATCTCCATGGCAACTACCAAAAACTTACTAACCATCAATCTGCAAGTTCCCCTGAATAAAACGATACCCCATATGTATGGGTGCACATAAAGACGTGGCCACCAAATGCCCCAAAACAGGGGCAATGCATAAGGGGAATTTCAGTTGAAATTTTGGGGGCTGCGCTCTATGTGCACTACCTGCAGTTTTTCAGTGATAACCCCCCCTACCTGTGAGATACCCCCACAATCTATATATTTACGAAAAGTGCACACCTTCAGCTATTCAGAGACACCACTCTTCTCTTTCTACATGGAAAATTGTGGCCGCAGTCCCTTGCAGAAGTCAGCGCTTTGGTCAGAAATCAAGGAAAAACCAGATACAACACTAGATTTTGGTCAGAAATCAAGGAAAAACCAGATAAAAAACCTAGATTTCTCCCCAAAATCTCCATGGCAACTACCAAAAACTTACTAACCATCAATCTGCAAGTTCCCCTGAATAAAACGATACCCCATATGTATGGGTGCACATAAAGACGTGGCCACCAAATGCCCCAAAACAGGGGCAATGCATAAGGGCAATTTCAGTTGAAATTTTGGGGGCTGCGCTCTATGTGCACTACCTGCAGTTTTTCAGTGTTAACCCCCCCTACCTGTGAGATAACCCCCACAATCTATATATTTACGAAAAGTGCAAACCTTCAGCTATTCAGAGACACCACTCTTCTCTTTCTACATGGAAAATTGTGGCCGCAGTCCCTTGCAGAAGTCAGCGCTTTGGTCAGAAATCAAGGAAAAACTAGATACAAACCTAGATTTCTCCCCAAAATCTCCATGGCAACTACCAAAAACTTACTAACCATCAATCTGCAAGTTCCCCTGAATAAAACGATACCCCATATGTATGGGTGCACATAAAGACGTGGCCACCAAATGCCCCAAAACAGGGGCAATGCATAAGGGCAATTTCAGTTGAAATTTTGGGGGCTGTGCTCTATGTGCACTACCTGCAGTTTTTCAGTGATAACCCCCCCTACCTGTGAGATACCCCCACAATCTATATATTTACGAAAAGTGCACACCTTCAGCTATTCAGAGACACCACTCTTCTCTTTCTACATGGAAAATTGTGGCCGCAGTCCCTTGCAGAAGTCAGCGCTTTGGTCAGAAATCAAGGAAAAACCAGATACAACACTAGATTTTGGTCAGAAATCAAGGAAAAACCAGATAAAAACCTAGATTTCTCCCCAAAATCTCCATGGCAACTACCAAAAACTTACTAAACCTCAATTTGCAAGTTCCCCTGAATAAAACGATACCCCATATGTATGGGTGCACATAAAGACGTGGCCACCAAATGCCCCCAAACAGGGGCAATGCATAAGGGGGGGCTGTGCTCTATCTGCAGTTATTTAGTCTAAACACCCCCATACCTGTGAAATAACCCCCGCAAACTATATATTTCTGAAAAGTGCACACCTTCAGCTATTCAGAGACGCCACTCTCCTCTTTCTACATGGAAAATTGTGGCCGCAGTCCCTTGCAGAAGTTAGCGCTTTGGTCAGAAATCAAGGAAAAACCAGATACAAACCTAGATTTCTCCCCAAAATCTCCATGGCAACTACCAAAAACTTACTAACCATCAATCTGCAAGTTCCCCTGAATAAAACGATACCCCATATGTATGGGTGCACATAAAGACATGGCCACCAAATGCCCCAAAACAGGGGCAATGCATAAGGGGAATTTCAGTTGAAATTTTGGGGGCTGCGCTCTATGTGCACTACCTGCAGTTTTTCAGTGATAACCCCCCCTACCTGTGAGATACCCCCACAATCTATATATTTACGAAAAGTGCACACCTTCAGCTATTCAGAGACACCACTCTTCTCTTTCTACATGGAAAATTGTGGCCGCAGTCCCTTGCAGAAGTCAGCGCTTTGGTCAGAAATCAAGGAAAAACCAGATACAACACTAGATTTTGGTCAGAAATCAAGGAAAAACCAGATAAAAACCTAGATTTCTCCCCAAAATCTCCATGGCAACTACCAAAAACTTACTAAACCTCAATTTGCAAGTTCCCCTGAATAAAACGATACCCCATATGTATGGGTGCACATAAAGACGTGGCCACCAAATGCCCCCAAACAGGGGCAATGCATAAGGGGGGGCTGTGCTCTATCTGCAGTTATTTAGTCTAAACACCCCCATACCTGTGAAATAACCCCCGCAAACTATATATTTCTGAAAAGTGCACACCTTCAGCTATTCAGAGACGCCACTCTCCTCTTTCTACATGGAAAATTGTGGCCGCAGTCCCTTGCAGAAGTTAGCGCTTTGGTCAGAAATCAAGGAAAAACCAGATACAAACCTAGATTTCTCCCCAAAATCTCCATGGCAACTACCAAAAACTTACTAACCATCAATCTGCAAGTTCCCCTGAATAAAACGATACCCCATATGTATGGGTGCACATAAAGACGTGGCCACCAAATGCCCCAAAACAGGGGCAATGCATAAGGGGAATTTCAGTTGAAATTTTGGGGGCTGCGCTCTATGTGCACTACCTGCAGTTTTTCAGTGATAACCCCCCCTACCTGTGAGATACCCCCACAATCTATATATTTACGAAAAGTGCACACCTTCAGCTATTCAGAGACACCACTCTTCTCTTTCTACATGGAAAATTGTGGCCGCAGTCCCTTGCAGAAGTCAGCGCTTTGGTCAGAAATCAAGGAAAAACCAGATACAACCCTAGATTTTGGTCAGAAATCAAGGAAAAACCAGATAAAAACCTAGATTTCTCCCCAAAATCTCCATGGCAACTACCAAAAACTTACTAAACCTCAATTTGCAAGTTCCCCTGAATAAAACGATACCCCATATGTATGGGTGCACATAAAGACGTGGCCACCAAATGCCCCCAAACAGGGGCAATGCATAAGGGGGGGCTGTGCTCTATCTGCAGTTATTTAGTCTAAACACCCCCATACCTGTGAAATAACCCCCGCAAACTATATATTTCTGAAAAGTGCACACCTTCAGCTATTCAGAGACGCCACTCTCCTCTTTCTACATGGAAAATTGTGGCCGCAGTCCCTTGCAGAAGTTAGCGCTTTGGTCAGAAATCAAGGAAAAACCAGATACAAACCTAGATTTCTCCCCAAAATCTCCATGGCAACTACCAAAAACTTACTAACCATCAATCTGCAAGTTCCCCTGAATAAAACGATACCCCATATGTATGGGTGCACATAAAGACGTGGCCACCAAATGCCCCCAAACAGGGGCAATGCATAAGGGCAATTTCAGTTGAAATTTTGGGGGCTGCGCTCTATGTGCACTACCTGCAGTTTTTCAGTGTTAACCCCCCCTACCTGTGAGATAACCCCCACAATCTATATATTTACGAAAAGTGCACACCTTCAGCTATTCAGAGACGCCACTCTTCTCTTTCTACATGGAAAATTGTGGCCGCAGTCCCTTGCAGAAGTCAGCGCTTTGGTCAGAAATCAAGGAAAAACCAGATACAAACCTAGATTTTGGTCAGAAATCAAGGAAAAACCAGATAAAAAACCTAGATTTCTCCCCAAAATCTCCATGGCAACTACCAAAAACTTACTAACCATCAATCTGCAAGTTCCCCTGAATAAAACGATACCTATGTCTGGTTGCACATAAGTACATGGCCGCCAAACCTGAAAATGCATAATATTGGGGCTGCACTCTATGCACCCCTTTTTTTTTGCCTGCACCCGAATGAATGGGATACGCTCGGGTGCAGGCACATGTAGCCGATATACGCATGAAAACGCGTGAGAATGCAAAGTCTCGCGTTTTCATGCGTATATCGGCTACACGTGCCTGCACCCGAGCGTATCCCATTCATTCGGGTGCAGGAACAAGTAGCAGGCGTAGGGCTGAATTTTCGGCAAGCGTTTTTCCACTTGCTGAAAAAATCAGCCCTACGCCTCGTGTGGCATCAGCCTAACCCTTGGCAATAGAAACTACCAGAACAATCTTAGCACCTCTGGACCTTTCTAGAACAACTGAAATCAAATGGAATAAAACCACTAAAAGCAATCAAAGAACAATAGTTGCAATGAAATCGGTAAGAGCCCTGGATCCACCAATGTCACTGCAAAAGCAACCTTTTTGGGGGCACTAAACACACAATAAAGAACAATGCAAAGATAAAACACCGTAAAATCCAATAAAACCACCTAAACCAACAGAAGAACAATAATTGCAATGAAATCGGTGGTCAGAGCCCTGGATCCACCAACGTCACTGCAAATTCAGCACCCAATAGCAATACAAAAAGTTACAGTGCAATAGAATAATTCAAAAACAGAAATCAATTATGAAAATGCCAAAAAAACACTAAAATGCAACCAAATAAATCAGATAATTATAGAGCAAGATCAGAAATAAAGTTTTAGTAAAAAAAAAGACTGCCAAAGAAAGCAAAGACAGAAAGAAAAGAAAAGAAAGAAAGAAAAAAAAAAAAAAAAAAAAAAAAAAAGTGTAAGTGTAAGTGTGTGTGTAAGTGTCTGTGTGTGCTTGGGAAAGTTGTAAATAAGTGTGTATGTGTACAAAAGTGTAATAATGACAAAGATAGAAGAAAAAATGCAAAAAAAAAAAAAAAAAAATTTTTTAGACAGTTGAGATAGAAATAAGCAAAATAAACAGTGGTAGAGAGTTGTAGTTCAGCTTACCCAAGGCAGGCAGACGATCAGGGGCGATCAGGGGCGATCAATCCAGCAGGAAGGCAGCAGGGGAGCTCCATCTCGTCCGAAGTGCGCAGCAGGAGTGAGGGAGCCGACAGTAGGCGGCGCTATTTAAAGGGACAGCAGTGGACACGTCATCAACGCGTGTCCACTGCTGTCATTGGCTGGCGACGCGATCGGTGCGGCTCGGGGACCCGGATCGGTGAGTATGTCTATGTTTGCTCGTTGCCTAGGGGGATCTGAGGGGTTTACAAGCGCTGCGCTGCTTTAAAAGCGAGCGCAGCGCTTGTAAACCCGACAGTGCCATTGGACGTAGATTCTACGTCCCATGGCACTTTGGTCCCTTGGTACCTGGGACGTAGAATCTACGTCCCTTGGCACTTAAAGGGTTAAAGTATGGTTTTCAAAAGATAACCTATTAAGGCATAACCCTACAGCATCCCCATTAACACCTTTTCTACATAACCCAAGGTTTAGCTTAGGAATGGAAAAACATTTTATCAAAATCTGGGAGCACACCAAAACATTCCATATTCAACAACTATTTGACTGGAAAACGCACAAATTTATGGATAAGATAGAATTAACACGGTATCATCATCTCCAGGGTCTAACAGAATATATGTACTATCAACTACGACATTATGTTGGTTCCCTGTGCCCAAAGCTGCAACAACGAGAACTGACAAACTTTGAATATATCTGCCTACGGTCAACATCACAAAAAGGTATGATTTCCACACTGTATAACATCCTCATAGACCAGGATATAGAAAACTCACCCCATCCCTATATGCTGCACTGGGACACAGAGCTTGGCGTCCACATAACATTAGAACAATGGGAAAAGATCTGGACAGTGGCTTCCAAAACTTTAAAGGAGAACTTATATAAAATAATGTTTGAATGGTACCATACACCGTCTCTCCTCCAAAAGCTTTTTCCAGGAACAGCTTCCACATGTTGGCGCTGCAATCATGATCCAGCCACGATATACCACATATTCTGGACCTGTCCAGTAATATTAACCTTATGGGACAAAACTACAGAAATCCTCTCAAAAGTCACCTGCCTCTCTTTACAGAAAAACCCATTATCATACCTCTTAGGACTACCATTGCAAGGAATAGGCAAACGGACACAAAAGGTGGTACAAAGTATATTATTAGGGACACGCTGCCTGATAGCAGCCCACTGGAAATCTCCCACAACGCCAACTACATCCGAACTGATTAACAAGATACAACATATACGGAACATGGACTACTTAACGGCCATACTGCATGACAAAGCATTGCCTTTTTCAGAGAACTGGTTTCTATGGGACTCGTACTATGGTCAGCTGCACAACCATGTGGATATACCCTAACTGGCGGCATGAGCACGGGGTAACCACCAACAAGACTGTAGACCCTGGAGTTAAACACTGTTATTTATTGAGTGCGGAATCCGTAACAACACCTGCTACAAATAACAAAAGTAAATATGTATAACTTATCCAATATTCTTTGCCATTTAACACATATTTTTCTATAACCTTTATGAACAAATGTACTTACTTAACCTTGAAACTGATATTGTACCTCTACAATGACTGTATAATGCTTTAACTTGTTTTTCTTTGAAAATAAAAAATATAGTTAAAAAAAAAAAAAGAGAAACATCATAAATACAACTGAGACCACAAATGCGCTCAACAAAATCTTATAGTCCTCCTTACAGTCCACCACACCCATTTTTGAAAGGCAAGAAGAAGTTTACTTCCATTATGAAACCATAGATCGAAAACATTTAAAGACTGCTTGCTTGACGTTGATTATTAGTTGATTCAGTTGTATATTTTATCATGCAGTGTATGCAGAAATGGAAGTGTTAATTATTTTTTTTTTAGCACTCCATAGCATTTTCTTCACAAAACAAGGACATCCAGGCATTCAAAAAGGCAGAAGGGACAAATTCTACTCTATTAACATATAGGCATAGCGGGGTGAACAAATTGCTGGGGCTTTGTTTCCCCCTTTCTCAAGTGACAAGGAGAAAAAGGAGAATCCCAACCTGTTGCTGTGCAGCTAACTTTGTTTATACAATAATAGAGTTGGCTTTAGGAAGGTGATATAGGTGAAGGTGTATACAGTGAAACCGGACACTAGAGTGAAGTAGAGCAAACTGACTTAATAGTGGAAGGAAGTAAATGGATTCTGGAGCATTCACTCAAGGATCAATTGCTCCTTTCCACTACTAAGCTGGTTCTGACTGTCTATACTGCTCTGACATCCATCTTTTTTCCATAATTGAAGTGCTTAAACACTAGAGTATGGCAATTTCATAATCATGCCCCTCAGTGATTATACCTGCTAACCTTAAACCCCAGGCCCAATCTCCTCACAAGCTGCATAAGCCAGGGGTACTATTGAAGAGAGCACCACAGCTATTTTACTTCAAGATCCTGCAATCCTTGCTGCTGTCCTGGTCAATGAATTTGTGCAACAGAGAAAAATTGAGAGTGAGAAAAGGAAGTAGCAGTCCTTTAACAGTATATACCTGTGTAATAAAACTCTACAGAAGATTATTATCTTTTTGAGTGCTGACACTTTCTATTTGAGACTTTAATAATTTTGTTGCCCCACTTCCCATGATGTTTTCATATTCCTTGTTAAGTTACAGGTTTATATAAGTGAAACATAATTTAAACAGTTACAGTATTTATTTTTTTATTCAGAGAGTGTTTGAGTAATATTTTCTGCTAACTAAAACTATTTTCATACCTGGAACTGGAATTAACAGCCACATACGACTTTGGATTAACAAATGCTTCACAAGATACAGGATGGAGTTTATTCCCTTTTAATCACCCATTCAAGCTCTCTGTGAGCTGCTGTTTTATAAATCGCATTGGAGTTGTGCCCACCACATTAAAGAATGATGTACAATTTGGTCATTATGAGTTCCTACAATGAAGAGCATCTGTTCATGTGCTATAATAGCTGCAGAACATTATGGCAGAGGTAACAGAACATAGATTTCAGTAAATATAGGTTAAGATGAACAGCCTGAAAACCAGGTGCCAAGCAATGACCTCCATATTTGCAAACAAAAGCAAATGTTTAGCTAGGAAGGATCCCATCCAGATTTAATGTACAGATGAACATTATGTCTGTTAATCTTTCAGAAAGGGAGTATTTCCTCCAAAAACAAAGTTAAAGTTTTTGTAACATAGAGACTGCATAAAATTAGAATACTACACTGTCTGTACTAGTGGTCTGTTCTATCTCCTCTCTCGGGAGAAATATATATTTGTTATAAATAACAAATACACCCCATGTAAAAGTCTTAGGTTGTTCTAAATTTCATAAAATTGTCATATTGTGACATCATGTAATGAGGAAACAATGATGTAGATTATATAATAGCTGTGACATTTTGAAAAGGCAGAACAGCAATTTAGGTTTTGATTTATTAAAAAAAATATGTTCATTGAATACTTACCTTGAATATCTATGTAGCTGTAATGCAATTTCTAATACATTTCGACACAACTGATGAACTCTTTAAATGGCTTACATGTAAATATAATTAAGCTGTTTTTAAATGTATTCAAAAAGGCAAGACAGGGAAGCCCACTTATTATTGGAAGTGAATTTCCAACTAGGTAGCCCTACACTGCCACTCAGTGTCTCCTGAATTTCCTTTTAAGGGTGAAGGTCATGATCTCAAAACCCTCTTATCCTAAGCTATTCACAAATTAAAAAAAAACACAGAGGTTCACAGGGAGCTCTATCCCTATAGGATAGTAGTAATGGACTCCCAAGAGGGGCTGCATGAAGGAGTGAATGAACGAACGAACGAACGAACGAACGCTATAATCACCACTGACCAACAAACCTTGCAACTCTGCCAGGGACCAGTTGCTTTGGCTGGGGTCATATATTACCTACTTAATCTTTTGTGTATTGGGGTGTAACATAGATACAGCATGTTCCTATACAGGTTCCTATACAGGACCTAATATTCAGAATGCTTGGGACCTGTGGTTTTCCAGATAAGGGTTTTTTTCCATACAATGTATATTTATTATGCTGTGTAAAAAGTGGAGTAAAACATCACCGGTAATGTTGTTCATAGCAGCCAATCATATGCTTTGCTTTGGTTTTCTAACTGTTGAAATCTAATTGCTGATTGGTTGCCCTGGGCAACATCACCGGTAATGTTTCACTCCACTTTTTACACAGCATGATAAATGTACCCCTTAGTCTCCTAAAAAATCATTTAAACATTAAATAAACCAAATAGGATTGTTCTGCCTCCAATAATGATTAATTATATCTTGTCTTATTATTAAAGAGAAAATGGAAATAACAGAAATATGAATTATTTATTTAAAATGGGAGATGGCCTGGTTTTTAGATAACAGGTTTCTGGATCCAGTACCTGTAATAACAAAAATGTTTGTCCTCACTTTTCTTTGAGTTATGTGTTCTGCAATAAGCTAACATACAGGTGCCAGAGGAAAGAGAACACAGCTGGGACTTGTGGTTGCGGATGTCTTTTATGACTTCTGTTATCCTTATAATTTATGCAAGTATTGCATAAATGATGTGCATATATGTATGTGCATATATGTATGTGCATTACAACATTTCATTCCTCAATTTATATCTCTCTTAGGGCATTAAAACGCTCAAATGATCTGTTATATAAGCAATTGATGTTATCAGCAGTAATAATGACAGGATAAAACTCTTATCTAATGATAAATATACCACAAAGTCTTGTGTCAGCAGCTGGAAAAGCTCAGCACAGCTTTTATATATATTCAAAGTTCAGCAAAACCCCTTTCCATAAAATTGATGTTCCTAGAGGTATTGAAAAGAGATATAAATATTGTATGTATGTACAGTATGTAAATGTATCATATATTTATTGGAATATTTTCTAGGACCCACAGCTGTTTACAGTACATATAGTTAGAATTTTCCTTATGTTTTACAATATTTAATATCCAAAGCTAAGAATGCAATGCAGTAAAGCAGGAAGTGATTTAAGTGAAATCAATTTTGAAGGAGAACCTGCACTATCATAAAAATCTACTAACTGTAGTGGATAGTTAATAAATCTGTTTAACTAAAGTTATTATTTTTCTCAACAGCTGTTGTGTTTAATAATTAATATTCTTCTCAAATATACTTCTTTTTGCAGCTTGCTATGAGTCGCTGACAGATTTCAGCACCAGTCAGCAAGCTGCAATGCACTACTGACAGACGGCACAGAAGAGTTGATTTAGTAAAATAACAATATTAAGATGAGGAAGCACACTAATAAACTATTTATGTCTGAATATTAAAAGAAAAAAAAAATTATGAAAAATCTTTCTGAAAAAGAATTATTGAGCCTACACTACAAGGTAAATTAATTGCTTATATATTATAGTAAAATTTCCCTTTAAAAACTAAAAAACACATACCACCTTTTAGTGTAAGTAGAATGTATTAGAAGAATGCATTGGTTGCTTTCTCAGTGGCCTGATTTTCCTCAGACTGACATAATCCATCCATTCAATTATTTGTCATCATATAGACACAGTATCATCCACTACAGTTAGTAAATTTTTATGATAGTGCTGCTCCATCTTGCTAAAATTATTTATCGCTAAAAAAAACCTTAGTGCCCAAGACATGTTACAGTCACAAGTAAGTTTATATTTAAGTTTGTTAGTTTCACCTACATCAGTGGAGTGATTTCTGGTATTATGGCGCACTATCTACTGTACTATACATTTATAAAATATTATTTAGGCCTAATAAGTCCCTGCACCAAAAGAAAAAAGAGAATTACTTCCCTAAGCAATGTTCCCTGTAAGCTATGCAATTGTGCAAGCGCACACTAATGTTGGTGCGCATTAACAATTTTATGTAAAAATACAAAAAATTGTGTTTAAAATGTGCACACAAAATAATTTTTTGTGCACATAGCTAACAAGGAATTAAAGGGAACAGTATCCCCAAGGCTACAATAGTTGACAGAGGACTCAGAATAAGGACTCCTTAGGGCACACAAAGCATTGAATTCACTGCTCTCAGCCGGTGGTTTTTCCGCAGGCTGAAAGATGCAGATAAGCTCCCTTCTGCCTTCCCATGAAATTGTACTGACTATCACAGCTTCCGCCTGAGAGGAAGTACACGTTGAAAGTGGAAGTATTGGTTTATTTAATGTTTAAATTATTTTTCAGTAGACTTAAGGTATGTTGATCCAAATTACGGAAAGACCCCTTATTTGGAAAACCCCATGTCCCGAGCATTCTGGATAACAGGTTCCATACCTGTATAGTATACATAAAGTTTACTTTGTCCAACTAACGTGATAAAATAGCATTTGGAATTGTTCCCTAGGTTAAAAGGTCATTTTAAGTTTTCACTTTTTTAAAATTAATGAGCGATAATCCTTTAGTTCATTATAACCAAATCATCCCTTTAAAACTATTGTAAATGTATTCTTGCAACACATTTATTTGTCCCCCGTTGAAGTGATGATCTGGTCAATGTACCTAAAATGCAGACAGAGCATACAATCCACGTCAGTCAAAAATCAAATAAATGGCAGCTTGCCCTGTCTAGAGCTTGGCTAATCTAAATGGACCAACCCAAACCATGCATTCAGCATGCATTTCAACAGAGCAACATTCAATAACAGCCCTTAAGCATTGCTATTGAAAGAAATTCAGGATAAAATGCCAAAGCATACAAAAACACCTTGGGGCACATTTATCAAAGTGCAAATTTTCGCCAATTTAAAGCACGATTGGAAAAAATTCGGACTAACCATGATAATTTCTGATGTGTGTTAATTACGCAAAAATTCACACCGTGGTCCTACAAAAATATTGTGGTATGATCTGAAATTTTCGGATCCAAACGATCATAAACGGCGCAAAAAACTTTCTGACTTTGATCCTTCTGTGCATGTTTTTGGAAGCCTCACATAGGACTCAATGGCACTCTGCAGCTCCAAACTGGCCCAAGGAAAATCACGAAAAAGAAGCATTAATGAATCCGAAACTTTCGTACTCGTTACAACAAATACGATTTTGTAGCACAAATTGTCGCAAAGTACAAAAAAGTTGCGCAAATTAACGAAAACATCGTAGAAAATACGCAAAAACGTATTGGGGCCTGCCGTACTTTAATGAATGTGCCCCCTTATTTACTAAACTGGAGTGAAATTTCAGTTAATTTGATTGTATTCAATTTATGACAGTTTGACTCCATTCGCTTCAGTTTTACTCTTTTCATCTCAGCGATGCAGTCAACTTTGCAGAAGGTGGCGTAACAAAATATTAGTGTGTGGCCCTGACTATGGCATTTTTCAGCCTAGTACTGGTGATGTAGCAAATCCCGTTTCCGATGGTGCTAATAGTGCGAAATAGTAAAAAACGCAGTGTATTTCCGCTAGGTCTGGCATCTGCCTTTGTGTATACATAGGAATAGGTTGCTGTGCAAATAACAGCATATTTCGGCAAACGCTTGAAAAATCCGTGGTAAGGCGTTTTCTAGCGTATTTACGCATTGTGTGGTTTCCTTCAAGTCTTTTCAAGTTATTTCTATGGATGATGATATCATGCGTTTTTCAGCTGCCGAGAGAATTAGAAAATACGCAGCGTAAAAACGCCACGTGTGGCATCAGCCTAACAGGTCAGCTGCTGGTTAGCTTCTGCCCATCTGCTCTGCCTTTACCATCATTTGAACCTGGAATTTATTGATTACAGCTGTTTTGTGAGTATTGATAACCTTGCCTTGTATCATTGTATTGGACAAATCAAACTGTTCTTCAGTTTCATTGCAAATAGCTTCTGGAGTCCTTATTATTACTTTTACCTTTATTATAGCTGGCAGTGGGAGGTGTAGTCGACAACACCACCCATATACTGTATATACTCGAGTATAAGCCTAGTTTTTCAGCACCCAAAATGTGCTGAAAAAGTCACCATCGGCTTGAGTCGGGTGCCATGGGTCCCTCCAGACTAGCACCCTCTGTCCTTTGTGTGCAAATTAGGCCACCTGCAACCAGACCCTCCAGTGCCCTGGCCCACTCCCAGTCACAATACTTATTGCCCCTTACGTGTCCTCCGGGACTGGGTCTGTTGCCAGTTTGCCAATGCGCTATGAGCATGGGGTAGTACTCATATTGTTTTTGTTGACCCTCTTCTCTACTTACAAAGCTAGTTTACGGTTTTTCTTTTAAATAAATATTTAAAACATATACCCCACTGATGCCTCAATTTATGTAATTTACTGGTTTTTATCTTGATTATTGAAACTTAGCAGTAGCTGCTGCATTTCCCACCCTAGGCTTATACTCGAGTTAATAAGTTTTTCCAGTTTTCTTAGGTAAAATTAGGTACTTCGGCTTATATTCGGATCGGCTTATACTCGAGTATATATGGTATAGTCTTCCACATAGCAAAGGCCCTTCCAAAGAAAAAGAATCCAATGTACCCCATGCTTTAATCCCTCCCAGCTGGACTTGTCTGCAGGGGTTACACAAAGGAAATAGATCAGAGACTCATTAGAGAAAAGTATTTTTATTTCCTGGTTCTCCTGAGAAATTGTGGGAGAAGCAGAAGGCAGTTATTCAACTAACCATTCCTATTTAAACTGTCTATGTAATGAACTCCTACTTCTCTGTAAGCTTGAGACATAAAGGGGCGTATTTATTAACACCGGAGACAAACATGACCAGTGATGTTGCCCATAGCTACTAATCAGATCTTTGCTTGTTTTCATATTTGTAGGTGACCATTTAAATCTAATTGCTGATTAGCTGCTATGGGCAGCATCACCAGTGATATTTTCCTCCAGTGTTAATAAATACATTCCAAACTGCAGTTTGGGAAAAGGAGCAGAGAGTTTATACAGAACCTACTATCTCTATTTTACTGAATTGTAGGGGAGGGATGGGGAGGTAAAAAGTGAAAAAATAAAGCAACAATAATTTCAAAAATTATCATTTTAAAAGGTGTAAATTAACCCTCTAAGTGCCACTAACTCTAAAGATGTCCCTGTAAAGCCCAATTAATATATATATATATATATGTTTAACATATAGATTTACATTTTCATTCTTTCAGCAACCACATATTTGTATATTCCCACAATAGCCACTGTTCTATATTAAAGCCCTTGTGCTTGTCTTCTCCACATTCCCTCAGATGTTGTAAAGCCCAATTAGTATATATCTTTTCTTCTCTTTATGTTCTGGTCCCTTCCATGAGGCCTATAATATCCCTGCTATACTAAACTTTATTCAAAAGTTTGACAATGTCATGTTTTAATGCTGTTAGATAATCCATTCTGCATGTGTATTTTATTCTCTCCAACAATGCACCACGCCAAAGTTAACAATGACATTAGAAATATAGAGAGAGATAGGAAGTCCAACCTTAGCCTGGCATTTTAACTACTGAGTTGTTGCCAGGCACTTGCATGGGCAAAAAGGCCGCTGCTAAGGGCACAACTGGAACAGGCCCACCATCAGGCATTTATTTTGTTTAACCTTGACTGAAGCATGCACCAGCAATGGCAAATCCCTCATCAACTTGTTTTTCTACTTATTTAAATACTTTATTTTCTATTTCATCACATTACTCAGGGATCTTTCTAACGAAAAAGCGGATATATTTAATAAAGGCAGTTTTTTTCTTGTGGTGTCCACTATTTTGTAATTATTATTTTCTGCAGCCCCTTGTTGTTTTGCATCATTCTGTCTTTTGAATAGAGTAAACGTGCTCTAACGAGTGTTTCGCCAGGTTTCCCGATCACATTACTAACAGGGGCAGAAACAGCGGGGAGACCCCCATGGTCCCCCTCCCTCGCGTTTCATTCCCGCCGCCAGACGCGCTCTTCAGCCACACCTCTGTCTGCTCTCTGAGCACCATGACAACCGTACCAGATCCCGCCCTACGTGTGCCGCCGTCACAATCTGGCACAGCCATAAATAAATATATAACACTGCCTTCAGTTTGATTGGTTCGTCTAAATGTCCGTCGGCGGGTTAGTGAGTGAGGAGGGAAGGAAGCCGGCGGGTTAGGTTGCACCGACAGGTTAGGTTGCAGCAGCAGTGCCTGTGCGAATGGGCGGGCTCTAAGCCGCGGCCTGCTGTCACGTGACACGGTTTTAATGTTTACATTCGAGGCGGTGTTGGGGATTCCTTGCCGGACGGGGTCCCGTTTCGCTTTCATTTCCCGAGAGCAGGAGCAGCGGTGGCGGGCGGCGGGCCTAATGCTGGCTTTGGCACACTGACAGAAACGAGGCCTGGGCGGGGGGTGGGAGACCCGCCTTATCTGCCGCCCGTAACCAAGGCATCGCGCGGACCCAACATGGAGGAGCTGGCCGTGGAGGTGCGGGGCTCCAATGGAGCCTTCTACAAGGTGAGGCCGGCTGCTTTCCGGAAACTCCGCCTTTTTTGACCTGTAATAATCCTCCTGGAATCCTAAGGTCTCTCATAGCCAAGCCAAGGCCGGAGCGGGATGTGTGTAGGCCTGTGCATCACGATAATGACTTGCAAACTCCCCCCTCCATCCATCCATTCATAGGTCTGTCCCCTCAGTCTAACAGCATCAGCACCAGCTTCCGCCCCAGCCTACCCTTCCTTACAAGTCTGCCTGCTCGGGTTTGCATCCTCCTTGGGAGACACTCGCTGCAAACTTGGCCGCACTCTTTCCAGCTCTGATAGTGGGGAGGGAGATCCCCGCCTATAACAGGACAGGGAGATCCCCGGGGCGAACTCCGCTAAGCACTGCCTGTTGGACAGATCTGTTCTGTGGTGGGGAAGGAGATCTCTGGTGCAAGCCTGTCACACTATGGCTTCCTCTGTGAAACATGCGGAGGTTCATCTAGGTGCAGAATGATGAAGATTTAGGGAGTCTTAGCCTCCACGGTGTCAAAGTTTATATATACATATATCATCCTTATTTCTCAATGGAACCCTTCTAGTGGTAGAACCCCCAATGAAAAATGTCATCCTCCTCTCCTGTAGGTTAAACATCAAGTACCAGGCTGTATGGACAAGCCTCCTATGTGACAAGGTTATCCTGTTTAACTACTGCAGGAGAAAAGCTTAGTCTTTTTAATACATATCCTTTATTAAAGGCCTTTTTACCAACTGTAGAACATTACAAGATTGAAAGGGTGATGCATTGGTGTATAACATTGCACCTTTTTTCAGCAAAAGCCCTTGTGCAATGTGCAAGGAACTTGTCCAGCTACGTATGTGGTAACCCTGTTCTGTAAAACTGCCATTTCTGGCAGGTATAAAGTACAACAAGATGAAATAGATTAAGTGTGCCACACAGCAGGTTTACATACACGGCAACATGCTACCTAAAGCAACTTAATGCCATCAATAGCCGAAATTCAGGAGCACTCCAAAATCAGATGCATAATATCGCAAACTGTGTTCATTGCCACAGATAATGTGTCCTACTGTTCTAAGCCCCTTCCCAAGTTCGGCTGGGTTTAGTCCAAAATGTTACCTGTGGCACTGAATACAGTTTTCCCTATGATGGCATCTGAACTTGAAATGCTGCTGAAGCTGGGTTATTCCTACATTTGCCAAAGATGGTTCTAGCTGTGTGCATTGCAAATTTCAGGGGAAGGCCCTAGCTGTGTAGCACTGCATGGCACTAATGGCACTAATATATTCTGGCCCTGTAGCAGTATAGACTTGTCAAGTGCAGAACTGTATTATGCTTGATGCGGATCTCCTTTGCTATATGTCATGACAAGCTTGGCCACAAAATAATCTGTTTAGTGCAAAAATAAAAAAAATCATACATATTTTAGAATTAAAGCAATAGACAAATTACAGCCCCTATTCATTGAACCCCTTCAAATGAATACCCACTAGTATGTAGTTATAGAAGCACCTGAGGAGTAGAAGCCCTGGCAAGTTGATAACCCCCCAGTGGAGGTGTAGGCTAATAGGGCCCTGCACTCTGGTCGGTACTCATTTATGTGAATGAAAGTGACATCACACACGCATATTGAGTGAGCCGGGAGACTCGCTTTTGAGAATGCATGTCCCCAAACATGACTGTCCATAATGGGAGCTCCCTGCCAGTGCAGGTGGCATATCACTCGCTATAAGTCTCAAATAACACTTCAAATGGGGGAAATAATTTTCCTATGATAGGCCCTTTATGCTCTATGCAGGCTTTTGTGGTTTCTGTGTAGCTGTGCATCACTCATCTAGGTTAATAGTTTACCCATGCAGCGTGTGGGTTTTATGTTTACTTTTGCAGTTCTTTCTTTTACACCTTATATAAACCCTGTACTTGACAGACAGTCAGGGCAGACATACTGCACCAGAGGAAGGACCCCAGCGGTCCGAAACATGTAGTGCTATGCATCTCTGAACTAATAAACAACACAGAACGCATTTGGCTCTCCAGTGGATTTTTTTATTTCTACATGGTACCAATTTGTAGACCTGGCGAAACCTACACCATTGTGATTGAGCCTCCTCACTGAATTTCACATTTTGTGGCACACCAACTGTATTTTCCTTTTTGTCACAGACATATTCTTCACCTTTTGCATACAAATATTACTGCCTTATATATTGGTCTGCAGATGCATTGCTCTCATCTAACAGGAACCAAACACTGTTCAATATGATCGATCATTGTAGCTGTTTGCACCCACTCACATTGCTTATATGCATGGCGAGGCAATGATTAGCTCTCCAAATTGAAATCCATTCAAAGTCAAACACATATAGACAATTATAGTGGTCTATGTTATGTTGACTGTATTAGTCTCAGTGCAGTGCCTAAGGTCCCCTGTGGTCTTGTTGTTCACCTGATAATATGCAGACATATTGATGTAATGTCAGATACCAGCATAGGATTTTATTACCTAAATCTTTATTGCTGCAGGTCAGAAACAGACAGAGTTTAAAGCCTATGAGTAGTATGAGTTGTTAACATTGCTATCAAGGCAAGGTGCACACATTTTAAAAATAAAATCAAAAAGTCAGTGTCACAAAAAGGATTTGGATCTCAGTACACATTCAGTTTAAAAGGGGAGTCCACCTCTGAATAAATTTCGGTATATTGCAGATAGAGGTAATCAAAATTGCAATTAGTAAATTGTAGTGTAAATGCCATAATGGAAAACTGCAGAACAAAATAAAATCCTAATCAACAAATTGCAAATTGTGTTAAGTTGTAAAGTCATTTTCAAATGTAACTGTGCATATAAAGTCTCTATACTTAATATGTTAATGTATGACTTTCTTTTCGTCTCTCATAGGCATTTGTGAAGGATGTACATGAGGATTCTATAACTGTCACTTTTGAAAACAAGTAAGTACCTGCAGCTAGTGTGGAAGTGAGTGGAACTGCATGATAAATCAGAGCTTGTGGTCAGCATCAGTCAACCTCTTATTATTTTAGGCTCAAATTGGGAAGTGATACACTATTAAAGAAACCTGCAGTCTCTACTGTATTTTTATTTGTGTACAATGGAAATTAATATATATTTTTTTTTTCACCTGAAAGATAAGTGTATAAAAAGCTGATTTTTAAAGGGAAAGTCAAGCCTCTTCTAAGCCCCCTCACTCTTACCTTCAGTGAAAAGTTTCCCCAACCGCAACCACTATGCATACTTTGTTTGATACATTATACATTTTATAGATCTTGACTATAAAGCTTTTTCTGGAGTCCTCTTCCTGGCTGCCATATTGATGTGAGAATTTTCTTGCCATGATGCTACTTGAGCATGTGTAAGGATATGAAAATGTTCCCTGCATGTTGTGCTGAGCTGCTAATATGCAGGGAATTGGACAGACACTGAGCAGGTAATGGGCATCAAAAAAGTCTGTTTGTACTGAGCTTTTGCCTATTTCCTACCATGGCTCCATAATTGGAGGGGAGGGACAGTTAAACTAGAAAAAAATATGCTTTTAAAGTTGTGTGACATTCCTTTTACCTGTTAGCTTTATGTCAGTGTTGTATTACTGCTGTAATCAGCTAAATACAAAATAGGTCAGTTGTTAAGTATTTGCAGGTAGCATTTGTTATGAACTGCTTTATACTGCTGTATGATAAATTAATGTTTTTACAGCTGGCAGCAAGAGAGACAAATCCCATTCCATGATGTAAGATTTCCACCTCCATCAGGGTATAATAAGGATATAAATGAAAGTGATGAGGTAGAGGTAAGTAAACCAATATTAAGGTAGAGGTAATAAACATTTAGCATCTAATTTCCGATTTCTCATTAAAAGAGCCAACACCTACATCAGTGGATGGTGAATGGTGACACTGGTTTCATGGTAGTTTGTAAAATGTTTTTTGCTTAGTAACTAGTTTCACCACAAGTGAAATATGCCCTATATAACAGCCTAGATTTTGCTTGAAAAAAGTAAATATATAAGATATAATATATATATAGTGTCTTATTCACTGCATGAAATATCTTTTCCATAACAGGCCTGGAAGTAAAGATTTATAACTAAACAGTGTAAAGTTGTATTACAAAATATCTTGCACAGTATCTTACAAAAGTACATTGCTCATTAAAAAGCAAACTTACAAAATTCTGAACTGAATCCTGGATTCTTAGCATTCCTAATAAAAATATTGATTTTCTGTAATTTCCTAGTATCATACTAGCAAAGGCCAACCTCTGCTATTATAGTTTGAATTTAGTGTATGATTGTAAGTTGTTTTAGCCATTGTATGGCATCTAAGTCACCTTTAAGCTGGCCATACACGTGGCGATGTGACGATGTTTTCGCACGAAACATCGTCAGATCCGCCACACACAGTCAGGGCTGAAACAGCAGATAAGGAGGTAGAAACAATAGGATTTCTACCTCCTTCTGCCGATTCAGCCCTGACGGCAGATTTTGGTCAGGCGCCTTCTATGGCGCCCGATCAAAATTTTCTAACCTGGCCGATCGGCAAGTCGTCCGATATCAGCAGCTTCCTGCGATATCGGTCGACTCGCCGACATGCCATACACGCACCGAATATCATACGAAACGAGGTTTCGTACGATTGTATCGGTGCGTGTATGGCCAGCTTTAGCCAGTGTTGCACAGGGAAATGAGAATCAGAACTGTAGTCTATTCTGACCAATCTGATTTAGCAGACTAGTTATATAAGGCAAGGACAGTAGCTTTGAATCCTGCTAATGTGCATGCTTATTATGGTTTTTGTCCTTGAATTCTAAATACATTAACAAATTATTGATGTATATATTTTATTCTCTATTGTTACGTTCTACATGTAATTCAACCTCCTAAAGTCTGCCTTTCTCTAGAACACAAAACTAAAGCTGGCCATACACGTGGCGATCTGACGATGTTTCGTGCGACCATCGGTCGCACAAAACATCGTCAGATCCGCCACACACCATTCAGGGCTGAATCGGCAGGTAAGGAGGTTAGAAACAATAGGATTTCTACCTCCTTCTGCCGATTCAGTGCTGAAGGGAGATTTTGGTCAGGCGCCTTCTATGGCGCCCGATCAAAATTTTCAAATTGGTCCGATCGGCGAGTCGGCCGATATCAGCAGCTTCCTGCGATATCGGTCGACTCGCCGACATACCATACACGCACCGAATATCGTACGAAACGAGGTTTCGTACGATATTATCGGTGTGTGTATGGCCACCTTTAAGTTTTAATTCCTTTAAACTTTAGTTTCCTTCACACCTTCAGTGACTGAGCTAAAGTAGGTGCCCACTTGTGTGCAGAAGTTCTGTTGTAAGAACTGTGTGTAAGAAGCTGTTCTGGCAATAAGAAGTTCCATCCAGAGGTGCATATATCTTCCATAGTTGTGATTAGTTCTGCTCACACCATTGCACTGAAGTCCCAAAAGGGGTGGGATGAACTGATGGTACCTAACTTTTAGTTTTCTGCACTGTTCAGTGTAAGAAATAAACAAAACTGATTATGCTTTGCCTGTTTTAATAAAAATATATATCATGCAAAAGCCCTATTCATTGAGCCAATGTTTAACATGGTATAGATTGACACATTAGATCTCTATATAATATCTTTATTATAAAATATAATACAACTTTATATTTGGTAGTGTGGGGGGGGGGGGGGGGGGGTCAGAGCAAGCATGACTAGACTGATTGATGGTGATGATACTTTTTGTAGTCAGCTTCTGAAATCTTTCCAGTGCAAAATCATGTAATAATTATTTAAACTCATCTGCTAACATGAGTGCATAAACAAGAACTGGAGAGAATGGTGGTATGGGAGAAGGGATATATTGATTTAATTGGCAGGCAGACTAAATATTAAATAAATATATGTAACTGTCAGAAAGGAGCACATTTAACTTAAGAATTTCTGTTTTGTTGATGAGTGGTAGGATATTTGAAGCCTGAGAGCCAATATGATACTCAACTGAATGAGTTTCTATGGGGAGGCAGATAGAGTGGTTTGGATTTCTTTAGTTTAAACAAAGGTGTATTTTGGTAGATACCTTAAATGTATAAATTGTATGCATCTGCGGTAGGTATTCATAACAGTTTCAATAGGGTTCTCATGTTTTTTTTTTTTCAGGTGTATTCCAGAGCAAATGAAAAAGAGCCATGCTGCTGGTGGCTTGCTAAAGTTAGAATGATAAAGGGTGAGGTAGGAATAAGTCTGCTTATTTTCTTTGCTCATCCTTTGTGAATATGGTATGTTGCTATAAATATAACATAATATATATTGTTTATGTAGTCCTTGAACCCTGCCAGCACTTACTCTCTTCTTTTTTTATATACCACTGACCTTGTCCTGGTTGCTGCTTTTCCCTGAGTTGTGCAACCCTGCACCTATTTCAAGCCTAAGTGTGTCAGAAATTAGTGCTTCAGCCATAGCTGGAATTTGCCAGTTAACCATCCTTTGACCTTTTAGTAGTTGTTTTGCTACAACTCCCATCCCTCTCCTGCAATACAGTTTTGTTTTTTGTTTTTATTTTAATATACAAGCCCATAAGTATATGTTCTGGCAATTTCTAAACTGAATTTTAACACTGCCCAGGTTTTTGTGTAGTCTTGTAAAGAAAAATAACTCCTTATATTATCTAAGAAGCATTTTCAAAATGTATTTGAATTATAATTTGTCTTATCTACTCTCTTTTCACTCTATCCTGTTCTTTAGTTTTATGTTATAGAATATGCAGCTTGTGATGCAACTTACAATGAGATAGTCACTATAGAACGGCTGCGATCTGTTAATCCCAACAAGCCGGCAACAAAAAACTCATTTCACAAGGTTAAACTGGACGTTCCAGAAGATCTAAGGCAAATGTAAGTAATCTTCCTTATGATGGCACTGTGCCTTTTTAGAATTGTTTGTTTTCTGTGATATTAGTTAGAGCTTTTTACATTTTAGTTTCAAATATCTCTTTATTGGGTTTTATGTTTTCAAGAATTGGAAATTGTGTGGTAAATTTTTCAGTTTTACCAGTTCAGTTCAGTTTCCGTGGTGTGGGTTGTTTGAAACAGGGTGGAAATTGGTTATGGTAAAAGCTTGTGGGCACCCCCCTTCACCAGGTTCACTACATTGGAGTCACTGCCTCAGAGTTTTGGATGTATGTTGAGCCTTATGGTGGTCAGAAGATCTCCAGGTATTGCACTTTGCGCCAAGCCATTTGCAGTTAATTGTTTTGGGTTCTATGTAATATATGAGCATCTAGTCTCTCTTTCATCCTCATGTTATTTTCCACTGCTTTGAGGATCTGGTAGAGTGTGCGAATGGACATAGATTTCTACAGATGTATTAGGAAGGCTTTTAGCTGCTCTAAGTCAGGTGGGTGGACATGTAGCAGAGTCATTAGTGGTGTAAGGGTCAGGAGGGTGTCCAGTTTGGTTGCCATATATTGAGAAAGCTCCGGCCAGGTGCTTTGAATTGCTGGCCATTCCCAAAAAAAATTTGAATGCCCCTGTTGTACTACATTGTCACCAGCATAAAGGTGTATTTACATTTCATAGGTTTCTTCCCAGTGAAAAAACATAGATAGGTTAACCTAATGACAATATTGTGTTCTGAGACACTTTGGGTATAGCCTTATCAATTTAGGGGCTGATATATCAACCTTTGGTTAGTGGCTGGGCTGAGTAAGACTCTGGGCCTGGAAAGAGGAGAAGATGGACAAATGGAAGAGAATAGAGAAAAGGATGTTTTTTATTGTGCAAATATAACTGAAGTGTATGTCTCATTATCAAATTATGTAATTTTAGGTGTGCAAAAGATTCAGCGCATAAAGATTTTAAAAAGGCTGTTGGTGCATTTTCAGTATCGTACGATTCAGAAAACTACCAGCTTGTCATTCTGGTAAACTTTTTTCTTTTTTTATTAAATGTAAAGTTAAATGTAATAAAGCTCTAATGGTGGAAACAAATGTTATTGGAATCAAATGCTCTACAATGTTATTCAGTTTTTTTTGCTTTAGTTTATAGGGTTAGGGAAGTTTGCAACACGTAGGTTTATGGGCTGTTTTACTGCCAGAATGCTTCTAGTATACTGGAGTTCCTTAGCAGGAATATGACGCCACATGCATGTATATAATCAGCAAGCTGGGAGACTCATCAATTATGTACATCACTGAACTTGGCCACCCCCTAAGTACTCACAAGGGATAGTTTAAAAAAAAAAAAAAACTATTGTTTCCCCCAAGCAGAGTATGGGTTCTATTAGCCCATAGCTCCAATGGGGGAAATTGTTTTGACAATAGGTGCCCTTTTAATGAGGAACAGCACTTAGTCAATATATTTTGGACTGTTTAGTGACATTAATGATAATTTGCAGTGTAATAGGGCACTGTATCTGCAACCCAATGGAGCAACATTAGATCCCAAACACAGGCCAGCAATCTGATTTCTACCATTGGTTTCCTAAATATGGTACTGACCAGCTTGAAGTAGTGGGTGGGGCCTGGCCAAGTGTTATGGGCAGGGATTACTTGGGGATGCTTTATTTATGTTTTTAGAGCTGTATGTGTTGTATTAAAAAGAGGAGATTAAACCATAACAGTTTAAAACTGAAGATTTTTATAATGGAGATCATTGAGAAGAACATCTAACAGTCAAACGTGTTTTTTTTTATTTTAAATTTGCATAAAACTACATCTAGAACCATTTCTGACCTAGAACTTTCCCTTCCATGCTGCAGTCTGTTAATGAAGTAACTATAAAAAGGGCAAACATGCTGAGTGACATGCATTTCCGAAGCCTTCGTACCAAACTGTCACTTATGTTGAGAAATGAAGAAGCCAGCAAACAGCTTGAAGTAAGATGGGGTTTGATCGACTTCATTTATTTAAAGGGGAAAATAGAACCTTCCTTAGTATAGTATGACTTTTATTTATTTATTTTCCTTGCATAAATGTAAAGATGTATTTTTGTATACAGAGACATTTTCATTTCTGTATGTTTATAGAGATGGGAAGGATATTACCTGCTTGCGATTCCTGAGGCCTATAATATGCCCGTAATATTGTCCCTTCCTATTGGTATTTGAATATAGCTATAGTTACAAGGGGCAGTATACTCCCTTGTTCAACGTGAGTTAAATGAATAGGGCTTATGCTAACACAGTCTTTGCCTATTGTTTTGATGATGAAAAATCTATGGTTTATGTTGGTCCTTGAGCTAAACAGGGCTAGCATGAAAGCTGAAGCTTCTCCATGTTTGGCCCTTGTGAGGTAGATAATGAGATTTAATTTTATCTATGCTGTGGTAGTTCATTATGCAGGGGGATTATCTGTACACTTGTAATCTAATTATCTCAAGAACTAAACATTGAGTTTCCCCATTTAGCTCAAGAAATAATAAAAAACAATATTAAGACAATGTTCAGCACAAGGCCTGATCATTGAACTCATGCATGGTTTAAAGGAGCTTTGATCTGATTTGGACTAGACACTCCCCCTCTTCTGGAAAAAGTGATGGCAGCCCTCCTAATAGTGTTTATGTCTCCTTTAAATATTGTAAAAATAAGTAATTGTAATAACTAATGTGTAGGTAAAGTGTGATTGATATGTATTTATTTAAAAATACAAGAAATATTCACATAGTGAACCCCACTGCCACTGTTATAATCCATTATATTCCTTCCAATGAGGAGGCGTTTGTAAAACTGGTTTATTCTATTGTTTGCAGAGTTCTAGGCAGTTGGCATCCAGATTTCATGAGCAGTTCATAGTACGAGAAGATCTGATGGGGCTTGCTATTGGTACTCATGGTGCCAACATACAGCAGGCTAGGAAGGTTCCTGGGGTAACTGCAATTGATCTTGATGAAGACACATGCACATTTCATATTTATGGAGAGGTAAGAAAAAGACATTTTAATAACTCTAGTCTCTTACAATTCATGATCAAGTCAATAACAATGGGTAATATTATAAGATCAGACATTAACCATGTTAAATATTTTAGGACCAAGAAGCTGTTAAGAAAGCCAGGACCTACCTGGAATTTGCAGAAGATGTTATACAAGTCCCACGGAATTTAGTAGGTAAGTAATTTTACTCCATCCTTATTAATGATCATGGTTTCTCTTATATGCTGTCAGGGTTGTTGTTTTTCCTACCAGGCTTTCTTTCCTTTAAATAGGAAATCTAACACAGAATTCCATTCGTAGAGGTTCTTACTCTTGTAATAAGGCAGATGATATTTTACTGCACTAAATGATCTGCTGCTCTTTGCTGTCAGTGGGGAAACTATTAACACCATGCTAAAGGTCTAGATTATATTAATACAATATTGTCATATACATATGTCTCTGGAGCCCTTGGGCAGGTTGGGTGCTGTAATTATTCCATGGAAGGCCACATTTATGTTGTCAGATGTTACTCTACACAACACATTATTAATGCAGACACCTAGGATTTGCAAAAAAAGTTATTTAATACATTATTAAATTATTTAATAACATTTTTAACAATGCATGATTACAGTCATTTAAAAATATAATATACACACACACACACAAAGTTTATGTATGGATCCAGACACACTTTTTAACAGTACCTTAATTAGCCACGAGCGCCAAAATGGACAGGAAGCCAAAAAAAATGTTGCTACTTCCGCATATGTCACTTCTACAAACACCAAGTCAGTAGTTGTGATAAGCAATTCTATTTCAATTAAAAAAATGGCATTTCCTGCCTTTCCATTGCTCTGCGCATGTGCTAGTTCAGTCTAACTGACACTGCTATAAGGAGGTAAAGCAGTACATACCGATCTAATTTTTCTCATATGGACATTGACATGATATGATATATTTTTAGCCTTAGTGATTTTTGAGTAGTAATAAAAATGTATTAGAACAATACATACACTATATAAACAGTCCAAATAAATTGCAGGAAACCAGTATATAATTATGGATCACATAAAGTGACAAATATCCATCCTTCATTGCAACTACCCACTAAATTAGTGCAATGGAATAAAAAGTGCATAATAAAGTCCCAGTACTAATAAAATACAATACACCACATTTATGTTCTTGTGTTTGGTGACTGAACGCTCTCCTTACCATATGTTTTAGCGCAGATGTATTTCTATGAGCAGGTAGCATTACCTGGGCTGTAGGTTAGAAGGAAACCTGTAATTATTAGCAGTGGGGGTTTTTTGTAATTTAATATTAGGGAGGTAGAAGAAGTTGCTTTCCATTTCAGCAGGATGGCTTTCTTAGCATAAAATAATAGTTGAAAATACAATTTTTTTCATAGCTGTACATACTTAGCTCCCCCGTATGCCCAAAAAACAAAGGCTTGGGGAGAGTATATTAGGAAATGCAATGTTCTTTATGTATGTTAGTATTTTGCCAGAATCTGTTATGACTGGACACTCCCAAAGCACAAGACAATGCACATGATTTGAACACTAGATATTTGAGCAGAACACTGGTTACCTGCAGTGGTTTAGACCTGCAGTAAAGTTTTCTTGCTATTATATAACATAACATTCCCTTCGTGTTACCTTGTAATTACACTAATATTTTAATGTATATTTAAATGCACTACATTTTCAAATATTGTCCTTGCCTAAAGGAAACAAATACTCCCCTCTTTGACTTTACTTGAGCTCGTTCAGACATAGGTTAAAAAGTTGCATAGATACTATAGGAACTTCCAGAAATACATTTAAATGTATCTTTTTAACACAGGCATACCTTATTCAGCAGATTGATAGTAAATCATTATAGTCGTTCTTGCAGTGATATTTCCCCACCCCCTTAGGCTCATGGTTTCATGCTACCCATCCCTCATTGTTCCTTTGTGAAATGTTGGATTCCCTTTGCATTCCATAGTGGGTGGGGCTAGCATAGCTTGCCCAATATAAGGGAAAAGGTCCAGTATTACACTTTTATCTTTTTAGCTGTGTATAGAGCCATCTACTTAACACTGTATTTAAAAAAAAAAAAGTGATTTCCTACAAAAAATGAAAGCCCTTCATTGTACAAAAAATGGAGTTCCTGTTAGTGTATGGAAATGTGGGAAAAATGTGTACAAGGTCATAATATGAGGCGGACACCTAAAATCAGTGTTACCATTGTCACAGATTTTACTTGTCAGAACAATTTTTTCTGAGCATGTTTTGTTAATTTTCTTAGGCAAAGTCATTGGGAAAAATGGAAAGCTCATTCAGGAAATTGTGGATAAATCTGGTGTTGTTCGAGTCCGAATTGAAGCAGAAAATGATAAGAATATTTCCCCGGAAGAGGTATAATTAAGCATATTTTCTTATTATGATTTCATTTTTAATGTAATAGCATCCCTAAAAGCAAGCAACAGACTATCCTTAGCGACATAGAGACAGTATGGGTTTAGAGAACAATGATCTGTATGACTTCTTCCTGAGTAGAACAGGGGTATTGCCATCCGTGAGAAATGCTTCTTTTAAAAGGTATTTCTTGTTAAAACCAGAATAGTATATTATAGTCTTTGCATGAGGTTATCCTGTTAAAGCAAACATTAGTGAGTGAATAAGCACATAAATCTGGATAAATAAGGCTCGCTGTACAGAATGCCAAACTTTTTACTGTTAGGATACTTATATCCACTATGTGTACCTATGGTATGGTTCCAATGTCCTTGCTCCTACTCCTACACACACACAACTATATATATATTTAGTGTGTTTGCGTGTAGGACTTGGTTGTGTGTAGACATATTCTGCAGCACTCCATACAGATTATACATTATTCCCAGTTTTTATCTGGAGCAAATGAAAGGGCTTTTATTAAGTAATAATGGCTTCTTAGCAGCCATAAAACTATTGTTGTAAGAGGCTGCAATTTTATTATTACTTTTTATTACTTTTGTTTATATTCATGCCTTTTCCTGTTCATATTATAGTCTCTCTTTTGTATTTCTGCCTGGTTGCTGGGGTAAACTGGACCCTAGCAACTATGTTGCAACCAATTGTAAATAGTTTCTGAATATCACAGTTTTCATCATACTAAATGTTAATTTCAAGGTGAACTCCCCATTTTACCTTTCTTTATACTTTTGCTGTGTAAGAGAAAACTAGAGGGAACCCTCACAAGCATAAAGACAATACACAAACTCCTTGCAATGAAGCCACAATGTTACCCCTCACTTTACACTTGAGGGCCTATTTATTATGCCGTGTATAGCTAAATTGGCAGCAGATTTGATACTGTTATTTCCAATGGAAGTCGCTCTAAGAAAAAAAACCCGTAAAGAATTATAGCATCTTTATGTGGCAATGTATGCCAAACTTTGTCACCATTTTTTACACCGAATGATTAGTCTTGGATTGTTATCCCCTGTTCTTAGAAATGCTGTTGGTTCATATTTATGCTGCTAAATATGCTTGCATCTGTTTTAATTCTTTTAAATATTACAGGAAATCCTACATGTTTTAAAAAAAAACAAAAAACTTTTTTTTCTGTAGGGTATGGTTCCTTTTGTGTTTGTGGGGACAAAGGACAGCATCACCAATGCAACTGTTTTATTGGATTACCACCTTAATTATTTAAAGGTAATACTGGTTAATTATCCTCTATATAGATTACTTTTTTACCCTAGACCTATGAGAAGGGCTACACTTGTAAGGAGTGGTCCATTTATTCAGTAAGCTTGGAAAATAGTTGTTGTTTTAATTGCTATAAAGTTTTAAAAATGTATTTCTAAAGATTTATTAGCAATATCAGCCCAATAGGCAGTTACTTGATTTTACTGCACTAGATTGATCAAAACGAATGACTGCACTCATTTTTTTTCATGTACAACTTTAGCAATCCCAGGCAGTACAAGAGGGGGGCGCTGTTTAAATAACCATTATCTTTTCTCAGACAAGTTTGTTTTTCAATATTCACTTTATTGCAGTGTAGTAGGCATGCTGCTACAGTGATTTTATTATTTGTTTTATATATATATATCCCTATTCATCAGGAAGTGGACCAACTGCGCTTAGAACGGTTACAAATTGATGAGCAACTTCGACAAATTGGAGCTAGCTCAAGGCCTCCACCTAATCGGCCTGATAAGGAGAAGGGATATCAGAGTGAAGACCTTAGTGGCACTGGGAGAGGAAGCAGACCTTACAATAACAGAGGCCGCAGTCGAAGGGGCACAGGTTATGCCTCTGGTAAGATTTAAAGTGTTATTTCCTGCTTTATAATTTATATTATCTGTAATATTTAATTTCTTTTTACCATACCAGTCACCCTGGTCTATGATATTTTTTTGTTAACTTTTTAATATAACAGAAGGCAAATGCAAAACAGTGCTATATTTTTCCATGATGCAGCAAAACATTATTACAGTTTGAGGTAGTACAAAAGAGAATGGATTTAAAAAATACATATATATTTCTACTGAAAAATGAGCGACATCAGCATTTTCTTTAATTGTATATCTGTAATGTGGTTATGTCAGAGGTGCAGAAAATAATTATCTGATAATAACACAAAAGCCATAGATAATAAATACAATATAAGGTTAAATAGGATCAGTTATCCAGAAACCCATTATCCATAAAGCTCCAAATTATGGAAAGACCATCTTCCATATCTCCATTTTAATCATGTAATTCTTTCTAAATATGATAGACTTTTTTGCTGTAATAATAAAATAGTACCTTGTACTTGATACCAACTAAGTTATAATTAATCCTTATTGGAGGCAAACCAATCCTATTGGGTTTATTTCATGTTTAAATGTTTTTGTTTTGTTTTTTTTTGGTAGACATAAGGTATGGAGATCCAGATTACAGAAAGACCACTTATCCGGAATACCCCAGGTCCCAAGCATTCTGGATAAAAGGTCCTATACCTGTATTGTTATAAATGTTTCTCTTTTACGACAGAAAATCCCTTTTGGGTTTTTTGAATGTTAGCCCAAACCCTCCTTCTAAACCACATCATTTCTCAGTTGAAATATCATGCTGTGCCTGCATTGTAATGGCAAGAAAGCAGAACCAAGATGCCTAAGACTTAGCATCTTAGCCCATGTTACTTTGTTTGACTTTAATTGGAATCCCAATTGTGGCCACTACAGACCAAGATGCTCTTGTACCATATATTTGTAAAGTCCTGTTTGGCTGTGCAAAATACGGGGGTGATTTATCAACGGCCGAGTTTGTTGGGTTTTTTTTTGTTTTTTATTTAAGTATTTGCACTTAAACTTGAATTTAAGTTATGGTTTGAAAACTGGAATGTCTGGTATTAAGTGCAAAATACCAGAAAACTTAAATGTACAGTCATGGGCAAAGTCAAGCCATATTCTCAAATTCGAATTGTTTTGAGTTTTTAGAGCTTGTAAACTCAAATTGGATATTCCTTATTAATAAATAAGTGACCATTCGATATGCGACTTCATTTGATTTAGAAAAACAAACTCGAAATTGATTAACAAGCCCATAAGAGTTTACCATTTACAACTACATAACCAGTAAAATGTTTTTTTGTTTTTTTTTAAATTAAACCCCTGTAAATATTTTGTATTTTACCATTTTTGGGACAGGCACAAATTCAGAAGCATCAAATGCCTCAGAGACAGAATCAGACCACCGAGATGAGCTCAGTGATTGGTCATTGGCTCCAGCTGAGGATGACAGAGATAATTATCATCGAAGGGGGGATGGACGCAGACGAGGGGGACCTCGAGGTCAAGGCATGAGAGGTCGTGGAGGATTTAAAGGTAATTTTTTTTTTCCTATGGATTAATGACATGTAGCTATGTATATGGACCACAATGGACCAGTAAATTTTTCCTTGCTATATTCTAGGTGATTTTTGCTCCTCTTTCAGTTTTAGCCTTACTTTAGGTTCCTTTGTTTCTCAAGCTGCCTAGCCTCAAACTTTCTCATGCCTTTTAAATAGCATTTCTCTTGTGTAATAAACCCTTTGCCAGAATCAGAAGCCAAATGGTGGCATGGCCGAATAGACAAAAGGAAGTTGGTCTAACTTCATTGGGGGCATGGCCAGCTGAAGTGGGTGTAAAATATTTGGTATCCATTTATATAGTGCCATTCTTTAGACATTCAGGACTATCAGTCCGTGCCGCAATAGTAGAGTCGCACAAAAGCCACTATGGTCAATTTCATGAGGAGCTGGTTAACCTGTCCATATATATTTGGCAAGTAGGAGGAAACTTGACTACCTGGAAAAAGCCAACGTAGACAAAGGGAGAATATACAAAATGTTTGGACCATAACATTGCAAGGCAGCAGTGCAGCGTCTGAGCCAATGACTTGTCTTGCCTTATAAATGCAAAGTCGTTCACTTTCCTATTGTATATTGTTCAGATTCATGGCAGTCTTTGCCATAATTTTAATCACATTTAAAGAATAACCAATAAAATACTACCCACTGATTCTGAAATGTTTTTTTAAATAAACTCGCTTTAAATGTTTTGCAGGAAACGATGACCAACCACGACCGGACAACAGGCAACGCAATTCAAGGGAGACAAAAGCAAGGACATCAGATGGCTCTTTACAGGTTACTACACCTGTTTTATATCGCTTTATTATAGTATATAAAAAGCAGATTTGTTTTAGTAGAGCTGGAGGGGCCACTTTTCATGCAGATAACAGAGATTCTAAAACCTCTGTATTTAAAATAAGAGGTCAGACACCATGGCTGTTTACACACCTAATAGATTAAAATCTTATATGAAAGCTTGGTTGTGGCATTAAATATTTTACTTGCAGTTGCTGTAAAGCTAGATCTGATGTATAGCAGTTTTTAGTGATACCAGCCCTTTTAGTCCGTACGTCCTCATAAACAGCTGTCCTTTTTTAAGAGAAATTAAAACTATATAATTTATTTCTTTAAATATGCATGATATGAGGATCCATTTCCAACGCTTAATTTGGCATTTTGTTTCCAGATCCGTATTGACTGCAATAATGAAAGGAGTGTACATACTAAAACCCTGCAAAACGCATCTGTTGAAGGCAGCCGACTGCGCACTGGCAAAGACCGCGTTCAAAAGAAAGAGAAGAGCGAAGTGGTGGACGGACCACAAGTGGTGGTTAATGGCATACCATAACCCTATATGTTGCAAATAAACCCTACATAGTGCAAACAAAATACCAAGAAATACAAAATTCTCATTTCACAATAGAGAAACCTGTTAGGCCAAAGACAAATGGGCAAGACAATGCAGGGCCTACATGAATTGCTCCTGTTAGCCTTATTTTGTTAGTGTTGGCTGTAAGCAGTTTTCAGAACTCAGACATTGGAAACCTATTTGCATTCAATATCAAAACCTTCGAGGCTTTCAAGTACATATTGCACTTGACTTAAAAATTTAAAAAAGTATTTTTTGTTTAAAAGAAAAAAAAATAAATTAAAAAAACTAAGCTGTGTGTTGGTATACTTGTGTTCAGAAGTACCATTTTCAGGCAGCTGATAAAAAAGGAAAAAAAAATCGCTATAACTTTACATAGTGAGCGCATTAATTCAGCCGGGCTTATGTTTCAAGTTATGCATCATGTCACGTCATTCCTTGTTTCTAACCCACTCTACAGTATCTTTAGTGGGACCTAAGGTTGTCTTATGTAATGAATTAACTTTCATTGGCAAAAAAAAGAAGAAAAAACAAAATAATTGTATGATCTGTGCCTTTTTTTTATATCTTGGCAGGTAGAGGTATTGATATTTATTCAATCCAGGATTAAGCAGAGAGAAGCCGGAAATCATTGTAAATGTAACATATATGTAGTAAATCTTGCCAGACATTAGAAATTTTTAGGACAATGCATGCTTTCCATAAAGTTTTACATACATAAACATCAGCCACGGCTGCAAGGAAAAGAATTAAAAAATAAAAAAAAAAAAGGAATACAGTAGAATTTTGGTTTTGCACTGAATCATTAGTAAATAAATAGCTGTCACATTAGTCATGAGAGTTATAGGTTTTTTCCTAGGCTGCAGGAGATTAAAAGATTTTTTTAGTTTTAAAGAGTTATGTTTCTCGTCTCGGATCGTGTACTTCATTTACAAATGGCCACTTCTTTGTCCTTTTTTTTAGGGGTTTTAAGGGTGAGAATAAGGCTGGCACTGTTTTGTGTTTTATGCATCACTGAACATCATTCTTTGATTCCTGTTTTTCTGAATCCAGCTTGCTTTAGCTCCCGCTATTCTGAGAGAGTACAAATACTCATGTACACTGGCCCCTATTCTATTCAGGCATTGATTGGAGTTCCTGCTAATTATAAATAGCGCCTAAAGGGCTGATTAGGCATTGTCGGTGGTTGGCATAATTTCTCTAAACAGTGGCCAGTCCCGTCAGTTTAGTTTTAACTTGGATTCCAACTGCATTATTAAGCTGGGAATCCCCAATGCATGTGTGGAAGGAAGTAGAGCTGTAAGCGTCGGCCCCTGGTCCCCAAAGTTAATCCTAGTATCAGACAGAGAGAGGTTGGAATCTTACTTTGTTTATTTCAGGTAAATTTTCAACTTATTTCCTGCAAAAAAACTGTATGAGCACATCTTATACGTTTTTATGCAATAGTCACTAGTGTAAGGCCCTTATTACAGCAATGTGCAAATCATCCTTTGTCCTGGTATATGTTGTTCGAACCATATTCATTTGCTCTTTTCTTTTATCCATTCCCCCCTTCCTTCTCTTGCATACGAGTGAATATCTAAATCGGCTAAAAACTGCACACCATTTCAAAGAATCCTATGAAATGTCTTAAAAGTATTGCCAAACACTAATGTGGATTTCTAGTTATTTATTTTGGGAATGTATAATAGTATTTGAGACAAACTGGTACCATTCACACATCTGTTTTGGTTTCAAACATACTGTAGATACTTAACCAAGGTAGACTAACCTTGTACTGCTCACGGGGCAATATCCTCTGTACATATTAGCTGCAACAGACTGGATTTTATGTTGACATTTGTTTGGTTATAGTGCAATATATTTTGTATGCAAGTTTCAATAAAGTTTGATCTTCCTCTGCTAACTGACGTGGGTTGAATATTTAGAATTCTCTCCGAGCGCTACTACTCTGTCTTCAGTATAACCCTGCAGTTATTGGAAGGGAATTAATGGAGTCGTGCTACAATGATGTATAATTCTGAGAAAAACTTGTCAAATGAAAATGGTACAAAACCGCATACAAAAATACCTATTTTCTGTTCCGATTTCCACGTGAAACTGATTTGTGTTGAATCCGTTTCTGAATGTGATATTTCAAAGATTTTTTTTTTCTTATTAATGTTATGAATCTGTTAAACCCATTTTTCTGTGTGTGCTAAACCTATTTCTTGGGTGTATTACAGAGTTAAAACTGTGAAATAAATTATTTTAAGAGAAAACAAACAAAAAAAAAGCATAACTGGGGCAAATAAAACTGCGTGTGCTGCATAGTATATTTTTCATTGGCAATAGATATTTATATGATCAAATAGTACTAATGTGACATTGGCACTACAATGAAAGCACTGTTCCAAAATATTGTTTGCAAAATTTTTTCATTTTGTGTTTTATCTAAAAAATTATATATTTTCCCTAATAAACCTGGTGCTCTTATCCCATAGTCCAGTAATATTTTTAATGCTTCATTGTTTTCTAATCTTTGTTGTCCATGGACCAAAAAACTACGTATGCAAGACAGAATTTTGGATGAATGCCCTTTCCTTCTAGGTAACTTTCTAATGTATTTGTGGTCTTAGCTCTTAAAGGGGAACTCCGGCTACCAAATCAAAATTCCCACATGACATACACACCACTATTACTGTTGTTGTTCAAAAAGTATGAATAAATACCATTTTTATATACTGAAGTCCAGCTGCAAAACAGTTCTTCTCTTTCTGCATCATTTGAAGTCCTGGCAGGGGAGAAGGGACTAAAACATTGATGTTACAAATTGCACCAACTTCTCCACAGCTTACAGACAGCATGCAGGAACTACATAACCCACAATGCATTGCACTGTGATGCTCCTTTTTTTTTTTTTTTTATATCACGTGTGCAGGAAATTGTAAGATAAGGAGGATGCAGGCTGAGAACTCCAATGTTCCTTTTTTATTTTTTTGAGTCTCAAAGTAGTCCGCTACCTCAGCAGGAGAACAGGGGGCCGGGCTTAGGAAATCATATTACAGATATAGGACCCGTTATCCAGAATGCTCGGGACCAAGGGTATTCCGGATAAGGGGTCTTTCTGTAATTTGTATCTCCATACCTTAAGTCTGCTATAAAATCAATAAAACATTCATTAACCCCAATAGGATTGTTTTGCATCCAATAAGGATTATTTATATATTAGTTAGGATCAATTACAAGGTACTGTTATTACTACAGAGAAATCAGTTTTAAAATTCTGAATTATTTTATTAAAATGGAGTCTATGGGAGACGGCCTTTCTCTAATTTGGAGCTTTCTGGATAATGGATTTCCGTATAAGGGGTCTGATACCTGTATTACAATAAAAATCATGAAAAGGCTGCATATTTATTAATTGATCTATATTGCAAAGTTGCTTTAAATTATGTCTACTTTATATAAACAACAAGAGATCCTCTGCACTCACCCGTTAGCAATATATATAGGACATTACAGGGGTTGTTCACCTTTAAGTGAATTTTTAGTATGATGTAGAGAGTAATATCTTTATTGTTTATTATTTGTAGTTTTTTTTATTTAAATTTTTGTTCTGAAGCACTTGAGTTTAGTGTTTCAGCAGCTATGTGATTGCTAGGGTACAAATTACCTTAGCAACCAGGCAGTGGTTTGAATGAGAGACTGTTATATAAATAAAAAAGGGCCTGAATAGAAAAATAAGTAAAACAACGTAACAATAAAGTTGAAGCCTCACGGAACAATAGTTTTTTGGCTGCTGGGGTCAGTGACCCTCATTTTAAAGCTGTAAAATGTTAGAGGAAGAGGTCAAATAATTCAAAAACTATTTAAAATAAAGCAAAACAGGGATTGTTTGTCCATATATTGCAATATACTTCAAGCGAGCCAAGTACCTCAAAGTCATCCCAGTCTGGCCAGTCCTACACTCTCTTTTATCTGATTTATTAAGAATTGTACTGCTTCGATATTCATTTAACAAAGGGACGGAGTTTTACCTGCAACTTGCTTGCTTTCAAGGTTAAAACCCCCAAAAGTTGCCCCTTTATTGGCTCCATTGGGATCACCTGACTGTAGCTGGGAAGGTGGGAGCTATAACATGGAGCTATTCCTGTATATTACAGACAGCAACAATAGGTCCTCTGCACTCATTATTAATATATAAAGGTCATTCTGTCAAGCTACCAAGAAATAACTTTATGTGCATTGTTTGTGTGAGTGTTAAAAGGAAAGCATATAGAAGCATATACTGTATAAAATGCTACTTTGAAGAAGAACTAACTTTAAAACAAACATTTTAGACCCAGCTCATAAGCTTTGTAATAATGAGCAAATCTGTCCAGTTTTATTTGCTGACAAATTTGCGATTTTTTTTCAAAAATACATTGTCGTCTATGGCAGTTTTTTCTGCAGCGCACTTTTCGGTGCAGAATATTTTGTAGTCTATGTTTTTTTTTGTGGCATCTTTTTACAGCAAAAATGTTTGCAGCAAATTTTTCGAAGCAGTTTTATGAATATTTTCATGCATGGCGAAATGTGGAATTTCACAGCAAATATATACCTGGCAATAAAAATTAAATAAAATATAAATAAATATAAAAAAAAATTATGAAGCCCAATTTTTTTTTTTTTTTAAACCTTACTATACCTGTTAAAAAGTATTTAGAAATCGCAGCTTAAAATAAAATATTGCCTACCCCACCTCTGTGCCTCAGGCATAGAGGCAGGGCAGGCAGTTACTTTCACTTTTCATTCTGCACTTCCTCAATTTCACTGCACTCCTCTCACTCCCCCTCCCTTCTTATGGTCTATAATTGTGTCTCCCGTGCATGGGCATCAGGTCTCCAATTCTGGCACATAAACAAGATTTTGGCATGATGTACATATTGGACATATTGTCCACAATATGGCACCGGCCTGCTTGCTGTGATTGTGAATTCCAAGACTGAAGGAAACAAGATTTAAAGATAAAGTGTTACATAAAGTTACTTTGCCTAACACAATAGGAAAGGATTTGAAATTATTTCTTAGGGTGACAGGTAACCTTAAATGCATTTGTATTCTATTTATATACATGGAAGCAGTTCATTACATGTATTATATTTGAATGTTTCAGTTTTAATAGCCACACAATAATATGCCTTTTTAAAAATTCCCATTAGGCAAAATAATTTATATCAAATTTGCACAGAAAAAATATTCCCTCAAATAAGCAATTAAAGAATCAAATAGCATTTAATTCAGATTGTCCTTTATATGAAATTCACTTGCAGCTGCACAAATACAATAAAACTGGTATATTTTGTGCGCTTTAGTGCTTGTAACAAGGATAGGTATGATTCTCCTCTCCATAACAGACCACTGCTGGAATAAATTGAAATCTCACTCCAGTATCCATTTACTGCTTCCTCCAGGCTATCTCTTCACGATTCTGCCCAGTTTATGATTGTGGATATATTCTTCACGCTATGCTTTTTCCTCACAAGTGGATATGGCTTAGTGTAAACATTGCATGGCTCGCTACAGTTTTAAACCATGGATGTTACACTGTGTAATACCTTGGGATTGAAGACAAATCATTTTTACTGGCTCCTTATCTCTTTCTAGCACAAGGTTCTATCACCACATGACTTTTTGAAAGACTATTAAACTTGCACACTATATTTATCCAGCCATTAACTCAATATATTTCTAGAAGGGTTTATAATAGTCTTATACTCCATTAGCATATATTTATCTTTTGTAGATAATGATTGCATTTAATAGATAATGGGTTTTATTAACACTAGTGTTAAATTATCACGTTTCCCCTTCTTCAGTGCAAATAATTCTAACTTGGCCAACCTTTCTTCATACCTGAAACCTACTATACCCTTAATAAACTATTTTCTGGACTTTCTCTATTTCAGTAATGTAAATGTATACCTCATATAGCTTTATACCTGACCAATATCGCTGTAACAAAAAAGATTCATAGACTAATGGCAAGAGCTAGGAATAGGCCGCAGTACTCATTTCCGAGGCCAGGCAGTGAAGAAAGGGAAGGTTATATATAAGCAGGACTTAGTTGTGACTGACTGCACTCAAAAAGCCTATAAGGCTGCTGAGATTTGATGCACTCATCAGAGAAGTCAGATACAAATTCACCAGGAATGTCTTGGCTGCCTTCCTGGCCCAATGGTTAGGGAAATGCAGCCAGAAACCAGTCACTGCTTAAGTCCCAAGAAACACAAGTTTTACCTGTTTTACCTGTCTTCCTTTTATCTTTTATTGCTACCAGAAACCAATCCCACCACATCAATAACCAAATGGACCTTACACTAATACAACCCAAATACTACAACTACTCACCTGACCCATGCAACTACTACTCACTAGCAAATATCAAGAAACTGTTTTACAGATATTACACAACTCAAACCTAACCCCAGTCAGGAGGTATCACATTGGTTCTTTACCTACAGACAACTGCTTGAAATTCAGAGACCCACATTCAGACCTAGCACATTGCCTCTGGCAATGTCCCTATATCCAACCATTTTGGGAAGAGGTCAGTGATTATTGGAAAACTTTGACAGAGCAATCTGCACAAATTACAATGACCTGGCTGGGCAGCTGGCCACAGCAGCCAGAAATGCAATACTCCACCACTGGCTTGCTATAACACCTCCGACCCTCACGTAAGTTTAACAAAAAATTAAATTTCATATTCCATATGGATTGACTGAAAACAACCACAAAAAATGAACACACATTTTTCAATACATGGACAAGTTATATAAGATCTCTTTCTTCCCACATGAGATGTATTTATAACATACAAATTTAGAAACACTACCTGGTATGAGGAGGAATTGTTATTAAACAACCTGTTAGTCCAGGAAACTGACCGCTATATCCACCCGCTATACCAAAGAGAAGGGCAGATGTGAGATGATCCCCCCCTCCGGGAGTCACTGAACCAACCAAATGCTATGCTTGATCCAAGAGATTATTTCATAAATTACTGCTTATCAATGATGTGAGTGACGCTGCTCAAAGATTAATAACAACATTGCTATTAACTCAGATATGTATGTGACTATAATATCCTAACAAATTGGTTTTGTAAACTAACCGAAGATTATACTTTGCATGTTTCATGTTACCTACTTTTTTTTGTTCTTGTTTGAAAATGAAAATCCAAATAGAAACATTTTGGGAAAAAATATAATAAAAGACTTAAATCCAGCCCTCCACCACAGTTTAATGGACCCCCACCCTACCCACAGATTCTTTTGTACAACTTTTTTTTACTGTCTTCTGGGCTTTAAACACAGCTGCTTTACTATCACTGGACTGAAAAAACAGCAAATTGCATAGTTAGGTATTACCCAACAAAATGATGCTCAGATTATCTCTCTGCGTCTTTACATCACCTTGATATATGCTATTCCCTTTTGATTTAATACATATGATATGTACTATGCTGTGGCTCATATGTGCTAAGCTCCAGTCTTTGAAAGGATTGGCAAATTTTTAAAATAAGAATATGAATTGTTCTGCAAGCCCTTGTTTTACCCCATTATCTTTCCTTGAGCCTTTTCTCACCTCCACATTTTCAAAATTAAAAAAACAAAATAGTAACCTTGCTTTCTTTTTTTATTTTTAACACAAATCTTTTTTTAATCCAAGTAAGATGTGCACTGTTTGCAGGCTACCACCAAGTGGCACTAGAAGACAAGTGATAACCTTCCAATCTGAATTGTTAACCTTTTTCCTATAATACAATTAGTACATTCACTTCTGCTGACGTTTTCATCTAAGATGTGGGGTTCAAACTAGTCATGTGATCTTCAATCTATATATTTCTTATGATTAAAGTTTGGAAAAGTCTAGCACTGTGATGTTTATGTAGGTTATGTAAGAAAAAATGTGACATGAACAGTGAATGTATAGTATGCATGGATGGATGGATGGATGGATGTTTATCTTATTTTATATAGTGCTACTTGTATACACAGCCCTGTTCATTTTCAATACGGTAATAGTACATGGATACCCCCTGTGTATCTTATAAGGATCTACTAGCCTACAGGTCCCCAACCTTTTTTACCCGTGACCCACATTCAAATGTAAAAAGAGTTGGGGAGCAACACAAGCATTAAAGGAGTTCCTAGGTGACAAATAAAGGCTGTGATTGGCTATTTGGTAGCCCCGACTGGCAGCCTACTGGAGGCTCTGTTTGTGGGTACACCTGGTTTTTATGCAACAAAAACTCAAGCCAGGATCTCAAAAATTAGAACCTGTTTTGAGACCACTGGGAGCAACATCCAAGGGGTTGGTGAGCAACATGTTGCTCCTGAGCCACTGGGAGGGGATCACTGTACTAGCCTATTCCACTTATTCCTATTGTATTGTGTGCCCTTATTTTCAATACTTTCATAGTTAATAACATTAGAACACAGTTATATATTAATATTTGCGTCCCTGAATTTGCCCACAATACATGACAATCACATCTAAATCTACTATTATCATGACTGAAAAATAATGTACCGCATGTTTTAAAAAGGATGTTATAAGTCACTGAGGAGTTCCATAACCATAGAAATGCACAAGGCAGAAGCCCGAGTGCTTTTATACGGAACTCCAAGGTGACTTCTAATATCCTAATATTTTACAACAGGGGTCCAGTTTTTGTTATAATACACAAGTAAGGTTAACATCTGGCCTTTATTTTATCGGCCTAGCTAGTAAAACCTTCCAAGGCCTGGGCCAGTATTACAAATTTACCTCTCATGTAGTTGCCAGTAAATGTGTAATACCTTTAAGACTAAAGGTGGCCATAAACAGGGCGATTCTATCTGCCGATATTGGTCCCTTAGACCGATTCGGC